>NC_056526.1:89444077-89514157 GCF_019175285.1 Sceloporus undulatus
AGATAGATAGATAGATAGATAGATAGATAGATAGATAGATAGATAGATAGAGTTTAGGGGTTGTACCCAGGCTTAGTCAACGAAATTCACTGAAATTAGCGAGACTAAAGTTAGAAACAGTTAAATCACCTTTATTTCAATGACTGGTACTCTAAGTACCTGGATACAGTGTTTTGTGTGCTATGCTTCTGGGTCTAGCAAAAACAACTGAAGTCCATTGCCTGGAAATGTAAACTGCCTTGCTGATCTGGTTGTAGTTTGAAATCCTCTTTCAAGGCCAGAGCACCTGTACATGTCTTCAAACTTACAATTTACCTAAATGAGTTGGGCCAGTCTTTTATATTCTTTAAGGGTTGCTGCTTATGTTTGCTTCTTGATAGTCTCACATAGATATTTATTTATCTTTCCTCGTGTTCTTTTCTATGCTTGGGAGCAAGAAAAACAGGGAAAATTTAGTGACTATGGGCCCGTTCACACTTACAGTTATAGCACCTGTAGTTTGAAAGCATTCGTATTATTTTTACCCCTAAAAGCTTTCTTGGCCAGACACCAGTGAGGTCTAGTGCCTCATCAAACTATAACACCAGGTTTCCATAGGATGTTTGCCAGGACATAATGAGGAAATCACAGCTGTGTAGTCTTAAAGGTTCCAGATTAAGATACACAAGTTGTGAGATAAAGATAATAAAAATCATCAGCAAGAAAAATCTGTGAGAATGTCAACCTAATGAGAAGGAGGATACAAAAATGCAGTTGATATTTGTGTCACATCAGAAAAGGCATTCAAAACTTCATAGCACAGAACCCTAAGCAAATTTACTTAGAAACAAGCCCCACTGTGTTCAGTGTGGTTTACTCAATAGTAAGTGTCCTTAGGTTTACAGTCTCAGCAAAAGAAGATATAACAGCTTTTTTATTGTCTTCTATCCTTCCTTGATTCTGGAGATACATTTACAATCAAACCTGGGTTTACAAGGCTGGATGGCAATAGTGGCCTCAAATCTATCTCTTGAGCCATCTATCCAGCTGCTGCATTTTGTCTTGGAAAACTAATTTTAAAAAGAAGCAATTGTTTTTGCAAGCAGCCTTTGAATCACATCCGATTCAGACTTTATAGCATTACAGCAAAGTATTCCATTTAAATGCATAGTCAAGCCTGCATCATTATTCCTTAATTTGTCTGAAATAAGAAAGCGTAAACTGATCTAGGGAAGAAAATCCACACATTAAGTTGGTATTTCTTTTCACAAATTGCAAATTCAAATCACTGTGGAATAACTCAAAGATGCATGGCATTTTAAGAAACTTAATTAATGCAAACATTTATGTGTTGTGTTTAGATAACACAATCAAGCATTCTTAACATTTTAATAAAGCCAAGTACAGAGATTTATGATTGTACCTGGATTTATTTTGACTTGGCATCTCACTATTTTTCATGTGTTAATTACCCAATCATCTGCACTGAATGACTTTCAAAGTCTTTGCAACAATTAAATACATCTAAAATACACTTGCTAGGAACTTCATTTACATATACTTTGCTTTTCAGTCACTGGTATTGAAAGGGACAGCTCAGAAACACCAGAAGTGAGGATGCCATAATAACTGTGACATCTGTCAGAGCTTCAGGAACTGGCATAATGGCTTTGAGAGGTTTAGTGTTCCCAAGAAGAAGGAAAGTGAATTTTCAGAACCTGGAAGAATTAAAGTCTTGGTATTGCTGTCATTCATTATAGTTGTGGCTGAGCATAGCATGAACCCCTTCCCCAAAAAACACATCCACAGGAAGAGGGCAGCATCTGAAGTCAGTAGAAACTATGCAAATGCCTATATATATCTTGACTAATTCTCAACACAACTGAAATCCAAACTGTGTCCCGCCATTCTTCTTTTCTCTACATTTTAAAAATTAAAAATTAGCCTTTGGAGGCTGTGCATTGGACTACTGAACAAAAACAGACAAGGAAAGGCTGTATAACCCTTCCCTTCCCTCATCCTGGCTTGTCATTAGTAAAATATAGATTGCCGCCAGCTTTGTTTTCCTCTTTTACCATATTTACTGTTAGCTTTGTATTGAGATTTGTATGAATTTACACCCTAGGTAGGAATTTGTTGACCATGTCCATTTGCCTTTTGATTCATACTACATTTCAGCCTTTAACTAATTAACTATCAGTAATACAATTAACCATCTCCATGTTAAGTTTTTAAGTATATTGCACCATTGAGACTTTTATACTAAAACATTTGTGGAGTTCGTTGTCCTAGATTTCACCTTGGGCTTTATTGTCTTAATAGCTTAATTAGTAAAGTGGTTATTAATATCTAGAGGCAATTAATTTCCAACGAATTATTTTTAAAGTAAGATCTTAAGTATGCAATTAACATTTTGACAAGGAAACTCCGGGGGGGGGGGATCCCTAGAATTTCCCCCCCAAATCCATTCAAATTGTTTGATATACAGTGAGGATCTTGTAGAACCTATGAGACTAAAGTGTGAAAGAAGTTGTAGCATAAGCTTTTGTAGGCTTTAGTCTACTTCCTCAGATGCATGGAGTGAACTGATGCCAAGGAAGGACCTTTATAATCAGGTCATATAGCCATAGAAATATAAAACCTGTGAGTATGGTGATGAGGTGATAAGTTCAGTTTCAACTATGTTGAGCAACAAAGGCAAGTGGAAAGATATTGCCTAAGGCCATGCTGGGCGGATGACAGTCTGAATGGTAGAAGGAGTTTTGGAATGTGGTGTGTGGAGCTGGGAACTAAAACGGAGATGGGATAACCAGGCCAAGAACATCCTCATGATGCTGGTGTGTTAAGCAGTGTTATAATATGTGTAGTGTGCCAGGAAACCATTGCCTCTGTTCAACTCACTGCTGATGAACTGCAGTTTGTGGAAATATTCTGGTTCAGCTGTTTATCTTTCCAATCTTCCTTTGTAGTTCTTTTGTTCAAGAACTGCCATCCCGAGGTCAGAAATGGAATGCCCAGGAATACTTAAATGTTCTTATTATATATTTTCATTCCTAATATCTGATTTATGGCCATTATGCTATGGCACAGAGACTAGCCTGTTTGCCCAATTGTTGACAGAAGATGGCATACATCACATTAGAAGATGAGCAAGTGAAAGTGCAAATGGACATATGTGGGTTTTAAAGCCCAAATTGACATATTAGTTATCCTGACTAGTAGCCATTGATGCCCAGTCTCAATCCACTTTTAAAGCCAATGAGTCTAGTAGCCACCAGTTCACAGCCACAGTTCCACAGTTTAAGTATGCTCTATGTGAAGGAATACTTCCTTTCGTCTCTCTTGATTCTCAGACCGTTCAGCATCAGTGGATATATAGTACTGTACTGAGTTCTAGTATTGTGAGTGACAGAAGAAAGTCTCTCATATACTGTCTCCATTCCTTACATAAAGTACCTCCATCATAAAGCATTTCTATCTTACCTCTGTCTTCCTCTTTTTCTAAGTGGAACAGTCCCAAACACTGTCGTTGTTCCTCAAAGGGGAAGGCCCTCAGTTATTTTGGTTGCCACCTTCTGGACTTCTTATTCGTGAATGCCTTCAAGTCGTTTCTGACTTATGGTGACCCAAAGTGATCCTATCACGGGGTTTCCTTGGCAAGATTTGTTCAGAGGAGGTTTGCCAGTTACATCAGGGATAAGCAAACTGTGGCCCTGTAGATGTGGCAGGATTGTAAATTCTGTCATTTGTTATGGTTGGTTGCTTGCTACCATTGGCTAGGACTAGTGGATGTTGCAGCACAACAGCAACTAGAAGACCACAAGTTCTTCCATCCCTGGATTCAGTGCAAATTTTTACAAGGAATTGGAAGAACTGTTAAAAGTAATTGCTAACAAAGTTGAATGTTTCAAGTAAGCTAAATAGCTAGAGACCTAAACATGCTTTCTAAGCCGATTTGTGTTTTTATAAAGAAAAAAACTACAGAAAACTAGACACTTCATCCAACAAAAAGTGCTATTCACAGCTTCACATTGTTACAGACTTCAACCAGTGCAGTGGTACTCCACTCATTGTTGTCAGCAGGAGAGTATGATTCATCTTGATTAATTAGGGATCTTTATTTATAAGCTAGCTCTTATGGTTACAAATGAAATATGATTTGCTCTGGGCTGCAAGTTTATCACCCTATACTTGATGACTCACAGATAATTGTGGGAACAGACGCCACTGAAAAACTTTGCATCTGAGCTGCTGCGAGACCTCTGTTTCTGGCATGAGACTTATGAGACCGTTACCATTTGACGCTGCATCAGTGAAGTGACGCATGTGGGCCTATGTGCGTTCACAGAGGAGAAACAAAACCAAAAAGCTCACAAGAAATCGTTGCTCACTGCAGGAAGGCAAGGAGGTTTTACATTCCTGCATTGCTTTATGCCTCTTAAAATGTCACTAAAATTTTTCTCAGGAAGAAAAATGAGTTTTTACATTTGGCTTTTGATTGACAGTTATGGGAGTTGGAAGATGGTCCCAACGGATTGAGGAAAAACAACATCCTGAGCTGGAGTGCTCCTGTCTTCAGGATGTGGGGGTTTCTTGGAGGGGGACATCTTCAAACTCACAGAGTGAGCCTTTCCAGGCCACATAGTTTAGGATCAAGCACTGTTCTTTATCTCTTGAGCTGATTATTATCTTTCCAGGTATGCTGCCTGAGGGAACAAGACCTATAGACTTTATTTACTAGCAAGTACTTTATGAGAAAGCTCAACTCATTAGAAGAGACAATAATGATGGGAAAGGTGGAGGGAAGTAGAAGGAGAGGAAGACCACTTGCTAGATGGATGGATGCTATTAAAGAGGGCATAGGTATGAGTTTGCAGGGCGTAAGCAGAGAAGTGGAGGATAGGGAGTGTTGGAGATGTCTCATCCACAGAGTTGTCATGAATTGGGATCCACTCAAGGGCAGCTACCAACAACAAAAACTTTGTAGGCTGTATTCTCCCTTCCCTTCGCTGTCCTACATTTTTCCCTGGGTACAGTGAAGAAAGTGAACAGGAAGAGAATAGATGCATTTGAAATGTGATGCTACAAGACAGTTCTATGGATACCATGAACCTTAGAAAAAGACAAACAAGTGAGTCCTACAGCAAATCAAGCCTAAACTCCCTAGACGCCAAAATGACTAAACTGAGACTATCATATTTTGGATATATCATTTAATAGAAAATAATAATAATGCTTGGTGAAATGGAAAGCAGTAGGAAAAGAAGTAGACCACATTACAGGCAGATTGATTCAAGACTTTAGCAGTGCTGTTAATAATTATATCTTAGGGGTCTTCTGTTCATAAATGTGAAGTCAGCTTGACTTCAATTAGCAAATACTCAAGTTGCTATACTGGGAGAAAGGTGGGATATAAATAAATAAAATAAATAAAATACAGAGGTCACAATCCAGTGGCATACCTCAGTCTCCAACAGTAGTGGAATTAGACTTTTCTTCCCCACTCTCCTATAGTAGCCTTTTCTGGTGCCAAAAATCTGCCCCCAAAATCTGCCCAATCATCCAGATTAGTTTTTCTGCATACACAGGGATTGTAAGAAAGAGGGGGGCATCACTAATTCTGGAAGAGACAGTGGGATCCAGTAGAAGTACACAGATATGTAGCTGAGGGGAGGGGGGCATAATAAGGGCATTGCCCCAATAAGAATTCTGTTCCCCAAATTAAATTTATAAGATGTCAAAGACAGGCAGCAATACATAATTTACTGGGGCTGTATCTGCGCTGCAGAAATAAACCAGGTTGACACCACTTTAACTGCCATGGTTCAATAATATGGAATTCTGGGAATTGTAGTTTGTTGTGGTACTAGAGTTCTCTGACAGAGAAGGCTGAAACCCACAAAACTACAGTTCCCAGACTGTCCAGATAAGTACTACACAGTAAAACTGTAAGTTTATATTTTATGTAAAAATCATATAAACAGTATACCAAAAATAAGCCAGTGGTGAAATATTGACTATCATTAACAAAAACCCCTATGTTAATTATCTTCCCACAGCTTTGAACATTTCACTATTCATTTTCTTTTACAGTTTTGCAATAAAGGCTTAATTTTGCTTCACCTAATCTCAAAGGCCTACTAAAATATGGTAAACTAAACCAAACACAACTTGTCTGGTGTATGTAATAAAAGCCTCTATTTAGATTTATTGGGCAAACATAAGAGTAAAGCTTTTTCCAGGAAAAGATTTAATAAAGCCAGTATAGCAAGCTAATATGCAATTCCTCCTAAATTTCACATCACATCTAATCCTTCCTATGAGGTTAATCCTGACTATGAATTTCTTTATATCACATTGTCACTAATAACAGCTCATAATTAACAACACCTTTACTTCCAAGTAAAATGTCACCTACAAAAATATCAGCATTTGCACTGGATCATTCCAGTTTTCATCTTCTCTTCTGCCTTATACTTTTTGCATACACAATCAAAATAGTCAAAACTTTTGCACTTCCTACGGATGGATACATCTGGTGTTTAGCTTTTCTAATTTGAAGGCCAGGGAATGGAGTTACCATCTTACAATATGAGCCAAAAGCATCCAACAGAGCCAGAGATTTTAAGTGGATTTATTTCCAAATCTTACTTTCCTTTTGAAGAACTCTGAAAGTTTTCCAGTAAAGATGTAAAACTTTATGACTGGTAGAAATTGTTTGTTTAGTACTAGTGCTGTCTTGAAACATTTGTTGTTGTTTGCTGCCTTCAAGTTGATTTATGGCGCCCCTATGAATGAGAGACCTCCAAATCATACAATCATCAACAGCCCTGCAGACTCAGGCATATGGTTTCCTTGACTGAGCCTGTCCATCAGTAGTAGGGTCTTCCTCTTTCCTACTGCCCACCACTTTACCAAGCATGATTGTCTTTTCTAGTGAATCATATCTTGCATCTTTCAATTCCCATTTCAAAATGCACTACAGTTTGGTCTTTCATCCCTTTTACATCCAGGTCAGCATTGATTAGAGAAAACACCTTGAAAATCATACACAAGTGGTATTTGACTCCAGTGAAGCTAGCCAGAATGGTTACAAACCTTTCCTCCAAATGTTGGCATGGTTGTAATGATAATGGCACATTTCTACACATGTAGCTAGACTGCCCCAAAATAAACACATTTTGGCACTTAGTACTTGAACAAATCTCATTGATTACCAACCAAGAAGTAAAGTCATGCCCAGAAATGCTTTTGTTATCAATATATGCAGACACGAACTCAAATTTGAAACATAAAAACCTTGGAGATTTCTTCATTGCAGCAGCCCATGTAGAAATTGCCAGATATTGGAAAACAGGAGAGGTATCTTTAGATATGTGGTGGGAAAAGGTATAGGATTTATGGTTACTTGAAAAGCTGTCTGACAGAATGACAAGTTATGCAGGAGGACCAAAATCAGGACTTTTCATAGACGAATGGTTCCCACTCATTGACTTTGTAAACAAAGACAGAAACAAGAGGAGACAACCTCCGTCTCATCTAAACTTTTGGTCAGACATTCTTGGACTAGATTTACATTGAACAGAACCCAAGAAGGAGACCCACAACATAATTCAAAGTTGTGAGATGAATTATTTTATTTTGCTTTATTGTTGTGATATGTCTTGTACATAGTTGTTTATTTATAATAAAAATAATTTTAAAATGTTGTTGTTGTTGTTGTTGTTGTTAACAACATTCCAACTCATGGCTTCCTGCTCTAAAGCAAGGCTCCTGCTCTAAGTTTCTTCTTCCTCTCCACCCATTAGTGGTAAAATACAAAATGCCCCTCCATTGGTATCAATGGATTTCACCCTCTCTACCCATACACAGTAGGCCTGAGAAAGAGTGGACCACTGTACTTACTTGTGAGTAAAAAGGTAGTAACTCTGAGCTGTACACTATGTACTTAACGTAGTGCATAGACAAGATAATATTTGCATTCTAGTTGGATTGCCATAACTGGTTGATGAGCTGCATTGAGCATCATGGATCACTAGTTTGGTGGGCTTTGGAGGTAGATAAAAGTACAGCATTTTTGGTAGCTTTTTCTAAACATTATTGTTCATAGAGTGGGATTTTTTAATGTATGGATGGATCCTCTTATCTCTCCCCTCATACACACTTGGTTGAAAGAGACGGCTGTTTTGCTAAAGCATTATCACCAACACAATTGTGCAGCACTCTAGAGATTAAAGCACTTAGTAATGTCTTTCCACTCTCTCTTTGTTGGGACTACTTTTCCTTCACCTTTATAAAGAATCATCCTTTTCCTCTAACAGCTCGTCTTCAAAGAGGCTAACAGCAGTGGAGCCATTGAAAAGCTTCAGTCAGAGCATGTGAACAGTCAACAGCACATCAAAGACCTGGAGGCGAAGCTAGAGGTCAGTGCCTGTCAGTTTGCTGGTAATTGCACTCCCCAGTCACAACAATGCAAAATCTGAAGACGCAGATGGACATTTCCATTTAATTTCCCTCTATGTTTTTCCTCTGCTTAATGTTAAATTGTCCGTTCCATAAAGATAGTCATGTTTGCCATTAACAATGCCTGAATTCAGGGCCTTTGGAGAACTACCCCCTTTCTCCTTGTATCTTTTTTTTTTAATTCTCACAGAATACTCTTTGTATAAGCAGGAATGAGACAACCTTTGTGTGAATATGTTGGCAGTGATAAATGTTGGCAAAACTGAGATGTAGAGGGATATGAACCAAATATGCAGATCTGGATGGGAAATCTTGAAATGTTATAAGAACAGAAATCTTGAACAGAAAACAACTGGTTTCCCACAGTGAGGCTGGTGAAACGATTGAAATTATTTTTATTTCAATTTTTAACAACATAATTTGTTTGTGTTTTAATATCATTTTACTTATAATGGATCTTGTTGTGAGCCTCTTTTAAGCTTATCAGACATCATTTCCAGCCTGATCCGAGGAACTGGCTGGGATTGGAATGGAATGGGGTAGAATGGGACACAATGGGTCTTATCTCATGGATTTTGCCGCCAATGTTACTGGGAGACCCCAAGAAGCTTTCCATTCTTCACAATCATTGGCAAAGCATGGCTGGGGAATGGCTTGGGGACTCTCAAAGAAATCAGCAGAAAAATTCCTGCAAGAACACCCATTTCATTCTGTTCCCTCTCGATCCCAGCCCATGCCCGGATCGGGCTGGAAATGATGTCTGATAAGCTTATTTGAATAACAATTCTGGAAGAAATAAATACAGTGTGCTCTTGGTATCCACTTAGGTTTGGTTCCAGGACCCAGCATGGATACCAAAATCCATGGATGTGCAAGTACCACTGTGTACAATGGTATAGTAAAATAGTGTCCCTTATTTCAACTTAAGGTTTGCTTTTTGGAATGTATATATTTTGGGAATATTTTCAAGTTGTGGATAGTTGAATCCACGGATAAATAATCCGTGGATATGGAGGGCCGACTGTAGATGATAGTGTCCCCCCGCCCAATGATAGTATGAGATAGAGGTTGGCTATGGTGTGCACATTTCTTCCTTTCTCTCCTTTCTTGTAGTATTTATAGCTGGCCTGTAACAAAATTCTAGCTGGTCTCCAGGTTGCACTAAAATGACACTGAGAGGAGGGTCAGACAAATCTCTCTTGGAAGAGTCATTTACAGCCAGGGTACCACCATTGAAAAGGCAATTTCTTCTCATCCATCTGCTTTTCATTTAGCTCACATACTAGAGAAGGGCCTACAAAGATTTCATGTAGAGAGTCAGTCCTTCAAGTAGTTAAGTCCAAGCTGTGAGGGGCCTGGAATTGGAATGGGTGCCAGTGTCAAGACAGAATGATGCACTCATGTCACTCAGTTAGTGGTCTTGCCACAATGTTTGGACTTCCCAGATACATACAATGTACTGCAGTACCCAATCTGAAGATTACCAGGGCATAGATAAGAAAAGCAGGACTCTAAGCAGAGTCATAGTTGGTGTGCCAGTTGAAGCTGGTATTTCAAAAGTAGTCCAGGCCACAGAAGACTACAGTAGTCACACACACACACACACACACACACAATCAGCCTTCAGACAAGATTTCTCAATTTCACAAATGGCTAAATGTTTTTTTAGCAAAAGGGGCGAGAAAAACAAGAGCCATAGAGATACCACTGATGAAAGAGTACACTACACTTTTACATGTAGAAGTAAGAATTTCAAAAAGTACACCTTTGTGCAAGGCATGACATGACATGCTAACATTCCCTTTTCTGTGGCACCACCTAAGAATCAGGATCCCTATATTTGTTTGCCACTAGCTGAATTAAAGAGATAGAGAAAGGTAAAGATGGAATGTATAAGGAGGGAATTAAAATAATACATCATCTGGTCTAATGCTGCAGTACCAGTTTGGGAATAAAGATGAAAACTAGTGCTGAAAATGTTGCAGACTAATGTTCTGTTCATTTTTAAACTATTTTTTATAATACAGCAAAAAAAAAAACAACAACACCATTATAAATAATGCATAGGTGACACGGTAAACAAATACTGTCTGACAGCATTAACATTACATCTGACAGGACTATGGTGAACAAAGAGCCCTTTCACACTTAATTATAGCACTATGATTCCACTCTAATTGCCATGACTGCATCCTATAGAATCCTCGGGTTTATAGTTTAGGAAGGCACTGGAGTTCACTGGCTTCGAATCCTTAAAAACTCTCCCTAAACTGCCAGTCCCATGATCCCATAGGATGTTGCCATGACAGTTACACAGTTATACTGCTATGATTCTACTTGTATCATGAAAGCGGCCCTGATCATCAACTCATATTGCCCTATAATAAATTGAAGTATTCTTCTTCATACTCTGTTGATAGTTTATTTGACTGCCAAGCAGTTCTAAATGGTTCTGAGATGGGAAGATCTACTGTCTCATCCTCAATCGTGCCAGTTCATATTGGCCAGAACAGTGTGCGTGTATGTGTGTGTATTTTGGATCTGTATTTCCAGCTCCCCTCTTCTCTCAAAAGCAAGGGTGTAAGTGGGAGATTATATATCCCAGCTCGAAGATTAGAGAAATTGATGGGCTGAGTATAAAGAAAACAAAAATAATGACTTTGGAGGACCTACATAAATTCAAACTAGACAATCAGGAAATAGAAATAGTTAAAGATTTCTCATGCTTTGGATCAAACATTGTTCAGAACAGAAACTGCAGTCAAGAGACAAGAAAAAGACTCGTGAACAAGATGGCAGCCTTGAAAGAGCTAGAAATGTTTTTAAAGAGTAAAGATATACAACTAAGTACTCAAGTTAGAATTGCCCAGGTCATGGTATTCCCCAGCATTATCTATAGATGTGAGAGCTGGACAGTGGGGGGAAAATGGATAAAAAGAAAATGAATTCATTTGAGCTGTGGTGCTGGAGAAGAGTGCTGTGGTCAGCCAAAAAGAGAAACAAATGGGTCCTTGAACAGATCAAGCCTAGAAGCCAAAATGATCAAACTGGGGCTGTCGTACATGAGAAGGCACAACTCATTAGAAAAGATGATAATGGTACAAAAGGAATAGAGCAGTAGAAAGTGAGGAAGGCCACATACCAGATACAGTAGTTGGATTCAATCAGAGAGGCCATGGGCATGAGTCTGCAAAACTTAGGCAGAGCAGTGGAAGAGATGTCTCATCCACAGGGTTACCATGAGTTGAGGCTGTCTCAAGGGCAGACAACAACAACAGCAATGAAATACAGTGGCTTTGGATTCAGTGGGTTCAAAGTCAAATCCTTCTGAGCCCCATCAGGCTGTTCCACTTGCTACTACGAAGAGGATAAACACTGTTCGAATGTAGTGGGCCTCTGTCTTTCCAGAGGGATGCCAACACACCATCCTAACCTTCTCAAGCCACTCAAACCAAACCATTCAAGGATTAGATTTGCATTTATTTAGTATGTTTCTATATCACCCTTCAGCTAAATGATTCCTAGGGTGCTTCACACACACACACACACACACACACAAAACCCTAACCAAATATTTGCAGATGTTGTGAGGTCTATTTTTTGTCAACCAATTTTGTTGTTTCCCCTTACTCTTAGTTATACATTTTTTTAAAGTATCTGCAAATGATTTTCAGTATTACAAAAAGACAACGATATTTAACAAACAGTACTTAATAAACATGGAATGGTTTCATAATGTTCCACAATTACAACATATTTTTATATAGTTCAGGCAAAAACTTTATTGGATTGCTAGCCAAAATGAACATTGTTATTGTGCGCCTTCAAGTTGTTTCCAACTTAATGGTGACTTAAAGGTGAACCTATCACAGGTTTTTCTGGAGCTAAGAGTAAGTGCCTCACCCAAGGCCATGTAATGGGTTTCTATGACAGAGCAACAAATCAAACCCTGATCTCCATAAGTCCAGTGCTCAAACCACTGCACCACATTAGCTCTGCATGGACAAATGGCAAATGGACATGTAGGGAGTAAAAAAACTGCATCTGTAACTCTACTCCAAAAACCGTGCACTGATATAAATGAATAAACTGTGCATTTTTATATATACCACATGTGTATAAAACTGCCTCTGCTTTTTTGACAGAACCAGGCCTGCTGTACTATTCAGTGCTACTTGGAAACTCTGAGTCATTGAATTTCAAATTTCAACTGTTTTCAGAGTTAAATTAGACCGAGGCTCAGCATAGTTTAACAAATCTGAGTTCTTGACAAGTTAATCAAAACTGCATTGCTTTTTTGCCTTCCTGAAAAACTCCCTCAGCACATATATATACACACACATGCATATATAAACACATAACAAATGTCAGCAGAGCTTTCTGGTCCCCAAGAAGGAAAGAGTGATGGCTGGATATTTTACCTGAATTTTGTCAGAGCAGTGAAATTGCAGCAGAATAGCATTATCATCTTTAACCAAAGTTTGAGGTTCCTCCATGAAATTATGGCCCCTACAGTCCCAGATTATGGGTTTCATAATCAGTCTCTTGCTCCACATTACACAGAAGATCCTATAAGGTTGCTGAAAGAAGCTATTAAAGTAAATCAGGTGCTTGTTAAAACAGAAGGGCTCCTTTGATTGTCAAAATTATTGCTTTGTGGCCAGGGAACAAGCTGCAAAACTCCTCACTATTCTCCTCAGAGCTGCTAAATATGTTGTTATGTATTACATTGTTAGTACTACTGTATATATTCAACTGTAAGTCAGTCTCATGTATAAGTCGAGGGCTGGTTTTGGGGCCAAAATTATGGATTTTGATGTGACCTGTGGGTAAGTCGAGGGTAAAACTTAGGGGCATGTAATAAAGGATCTGAAGGATGAAGTAAAGAAACACAATGGCAAAGAACTTAAAAAACCCAGCAGGCATAACTGTTTGTACTCATACTAGAGGCTGGAGGGATGAGAGAGTAGAGTGGGGTCAGTGTTTCCAGGACAGATTATGCTCTTCCCTTTAAAGGGATGGTTCCTTTGCTTTTATATGAATTAAAGCACATCAGTTATATTGACCCATGGATAAAGTCAGTTCAGCTTTTTTTGGTCAATTTTTTGACTAACATTTCTAGACTTATGCATGAGTACATACAGTAATTCATTAACATTTTCAGCAACAAAGTTAACATTTTTTATTTGAGCCATTAAACACTGACATTACTAATTTTGTACTACTGTATCTTGTGCTGTTTTAATTTGTAAATTTTGGGGCAGTAAATGTAGGGCTTGGGGGCCATTTCCAGTAATTTTAGATTTTTTTTTTCCAAACGTAACTATTCAGTGAGTTTTACAAATGATTATCATAACCTGAAAAAAACAAATTCCCCCATAATATTTAATATGGACAAAGTAAATTCATTCATGGTTTAAAGTTGACATGTTAGGACTTAACATTATTGATACCAATCACTGTGTCTCTCTTCCTCTCCCACATCTCATGCACAATTTCTATTCAGTTTCCTATTTACCACCAACGATATTTCACTATTATGTCCACATTGGGGAAATATGATAAGCACTTTCCTTCCATATTAGAATCAGAAACCCATGAATCATAGTTTACTATTTTTACCTGGGAGGCAATGCTAACCACTGCCTGTCAGCTTAGACTTTATAGCAAACTATGGTTAGTGCTGAACAGGAATCATAAAAGAAGAGAACAGAGAGAGAAAAGGGAGGCAGAAGAACATAAGTCTGGTTTTCTGCTGCATAGGTGGGCATGGAAAGGTTGTGCTTTGTTGCCACCCAGCATTTTAATTTCATTCAATTGTCTGTGTTCCATAAAAGTGAGAAAATGCTGATGGCACATAGAAACCACAATAACATTGTCATGGGATTCAAGACTTTGAAGTTATTCAGCAGCCAGGTAGCAGGGCCTTTTTAGTCATGACACCCATATAAACGAAGTGACTCTCTAGGAATGCCTGACATGCCACTTGACTGCTTACTGCGACTGATCAATAAAAACATGCATATTACTAGTACTTTCAAAATGAGCTGCTATTTTTTTTATACATTTATATGTTGGTGTTTTGTTGTCTAATATTTTGTATATCTGTATAGTTTGATTTATTTGTCACTTTGGGTAATTTTTAATAGAAGAGTAGCTAAGAAGGCTTATAAATGGAAAAATAATTTGCTGTTCTGTTGGCTTTTAACAAACATTGTTGCTAACCTTAATTTTGGATGGAGCTGACACTGTAAAGTCTGTGTGAAGGTAGGTTTGTTTTGAAGCTATGTTTTCCACCCAAAAATTATTTGTTTGATCTTCCAGGAAAAGAATACCTGGCTATGTTTCATTTGGCAGTGTCAGTGCTCTTAGGGTTGTAGCCAATTGCTCAAAAACTTTCCAAGCATGATGTTGGCCAGCTTTCACCTTGCTTCTCCTTATGGCATCTTTGGATCATATCTCATATCCTCCTACTGTGACAGTTTTGCAGGGACAGTCCCAATTAATCCTCTGCCAGCCCAAATTTTCAACTACTTTCAAATTGTCCTATTTTCTCTCTCCTCTCCTACTTTCCCCCTTTGTCCTCAGTTTACTTCAGTTGCTGAAAAATAAATTCAGAATAAAAATGTAATTTGCATTTAGTTAACTCGGGGCCTGAATAGACAGGCTAAAGTAAAGCTTCTTCGGGTCACTTTGGAGGTATGCTGTTTAAATGACACATGCATCTTAAGAGGCCAGAAGCTGTGCCAAAGCTGCACTCTAGTCCTTAGGACTGGAGCGTGGCTTTGGCACGGCTTCTGGCCTCTTAGGACTCATGCAACATTTAAAAAGCATACATCCGAAGTGACCCAAAGCAACTTTATTTTGGCCTGTCTGTTCGGGCCCCCAGAAAGGATGAGAAGAGAGTACAGGGCAGACGCTTGCCTTCCAAGTGGGCTCTGGCAAAAGCAAACTGCTACAACCTCTCCTAGATTGTGTGTGTCTTGTCATTCAAAGCTTTTGCCATCTCAGCTACACTGCTTCGCCACACGTGTCCCTGTTTTGATCTGTGAAATGTTGGAGGGTATAATGTCTGTCAGTTAAACTGGTACCGTATTAGGGCAGAGTTACTACTGAAAAGAAAGGCACCAGATAAGAGAAGATAGTAATTTGCAAAATTTGTCCAGAATCCTATACAGCAGGAGGCAACAGAACTGAAATGTATTTTAATGGGCTTTAGGCAACTTGTTGCAGACTTTAGCAGGCCATAGTAGTATGTATTCATATTTTATTTAAAATGTAGGTGTTACAGACACACATAATAACACACTACTGTCATCACTCTCGACATTGTATTTTGAGTTGTGGAGGGACACAATGTTGCCACCCATCAAATCCTTAGTATAGAGATGTATGGTCTCTGGATTGTGCCTGGTCAGTTGAAGGTTTGTCTGAAATCTCTGCCTGCAAAGGTCAAAAGAGTGCAGAATCCATCTATATAATATCTCAGTCTTACTATCAATTGAGAAATGGAGGTCTTTTTCCACCATTTGGCTCCTCTTAGCTTTGGCACATTTGATATTTGATTTACACATAAAGAGGGAGATTGGAGAGGACTCCTGATGTGTTAGTGGCTCCAATAATTAATTAAAACTAAAAATAGAGCCGGAAGGCATCCAACAAAGAAAGTACCTTCTAAAATCTTCTACAGCTGGCAGTGACAGCAGCCTTGTTTATATTTATGGTCAAAGAAAGTGAGAATGGTTACTCCCGCCTTCATTCTACAGATTTAATAGTCTGACACAGAAGTGGTAGACAATTTTAGGAGCCTAAAATTCAAACTTAGAAGTTGACAATGGGCAAGGAAAACCAGTATGAAAAGGCAAACAATATTGCTTCATGGTTGATGTATATTTTCCCCAACCCCGAGATACCCATGCAATGCCTTATTTTTACTGCTTCTAACCCAAAGAAGGCAAAAGACCATGGAGATTGTCATGGCAGCATGGGAGGATAGGTTGCAAATTAAGGTCTCCCCTTCCAGGGTCAGACCCTTTTCTCCACCCTCAAGAGAGGAAAACCCAAATATTTTATGGCCCCCAGGATGCCTTCCCAGCCATCATAGAATTGCAGCCTAAATAATATAGGACCCACACACTTTGAGTTTTAGTCAAGGATCAAGCAAAGTGAGCCCTGGCAGGGTGCCCTCACCAGCACCACATTGTTGTTGTTTAGGCTATGTTGTTGTTGTTGTCATTGTTGTTGTTGTTTAGGCCATGGGTCCTTCCCATTTTTATGTTGGGGTAATTTTTTTACCCCCAAGAGCTCAAAACTGCTATGACAAGGAAAAATAAGGATGAAAAATAGGCTTCAAAACTGGAAATAATAATAATAATAATAATAATAATAATAATAATAATACTGTAAATTTATTTATAGCCCGCCTCTCCCAGATGATCGAGGCAGGTTACAGTCACAGAATACATTAATAACAATAGCAATATAAAATGCACATAAGATAAAACAACACAATCCCCTTAGCCTCCCATTTCAGCTAAACAACAACAATGATAGAATACAATTAAATAAATAAATTATAAATTATAAAACCCACAATTTAAAAATGAGGCATCAAATAGTAAGACATCTCTTACAGTTGCATCAGGCATGTTTGCATGGCCCACCAGAGGAGTGTGTGTATGTGCATGAGAGGCTTCTTAAATTTAGTAATTTGATACTCAAAGTGGACTTTGACTTTCCGTGGTGCAAAATTTGGATTACCTGAGTACAGAATTTTGTTTTCTTTAGCACAGATGATAAACAGCTCTGATTATAACTAATCAGAGGAAGTATGTCTTTCCAGTTTGGTAAGACAACAACTTCAATAGAGTACCACCAATGGTATAGGACCCCAAAACTGTTTTTAAGGTGGAAGGCTCAACTTTGGCAGAAAGTAATTATTAATTTTGCCAACTTTCAGGTCCATTTTTACAAAGCAGTGAAAACATCTGCTCCACTATTTCAAAAACAAAGCTGTGGAGGAGAAAGATAACAAGATCACACACATAATACCAGGGGGAAAAAGAAAGGGGGCGAAAACACTGGAAGGGCAAGGGGTCCTCTGGAGGTTTTCTCTTGCCAGGTTTCTCCTCTCAGTGGCCAACAGAGTCTCAACGGTGACTCTGCAAGACTTCCACACTCCAGGTGTCTCTACTGTTGTCAGTGTGGAAATCTTGCAGAGTCGCCGTCAGGACACCATTGGACAATGAGAGGAGAAACTTGGCAAGAGAAAACCTTTGGGGGAACCAGCTGCCCTTCTGTCCCTACACCGGCCTTGATAAATAGCTCTTGAAGAAGAGTCTTCCCAAAATGTGTCAGCAAGATAAATAAAAGCCTTTTTAACAACAGCACAGCTTATCAACATTTTGTTCCACAACATCACCGGAGCACATCTCTTATTTTCCAGCAAGAAAGAGAGAGTAAAACATGTATTATCTACCATCCTTGAGATACAGAAAATCACCTGATGCAAAACCTGGAATTTGGGCATGTAAAGTGAAATTTGCTGAGGAGAATATTTTTTTTAGGATGGTGAGAACAAAATAAGATTGTGAACAATTCCAAAAAGTTCTCTCTAAACTGGAAAGATGGGCTTTAAAATGGCAAATGAAAAATAAATGAAAACAAGTGTAAAGTGCAAATATAAATAAATGCATTGCCCCCCCCCCCTTTTGGGGCAAAAACAATCCAAAATTTATATTTCTACTGATGGAACTTTAGCTGGCAGTAACTGACCAAAGGCTCTGGGAGCCATGATTGATACACCTTCAAAGTCGTCTCTATGTGTTCAGTGTATCTGACTCTCAAGAAAGTGTCCATTTGGAAACAAAAGATAATGAGAGGGCATGCCAAATAGATACAGGTTAGCTGGCAAATGGCAAAGAACCCTCAGTCTCTAAAATGTATATATATATAAGGATGGGGAATCATGCCTGTTTCAAATTATAGACCCTAGATGATGTCTACATAAGATCTGTATTTCTGGATACGGCCCCCTTTCTTAACTGTAGGCTATAATTCTTGAAAGGAAGCTGTGAAATAAAACAACTGGAATGTGCAGAACAAATGTTCTGTGTAATTGTTCCACCTTGTCAATATGCAGAGAAACATTTCAGTTAAGCAGCTCAATGTCAGACATAAAAGAAGGCAAACAATTGGCAATCAGGCCTGGAAAGAGAGAGAGAGTTTAACATGGCAGGTTTAATTTGAAAGAATCAGCATTCTGTTTGAAAGGTTTGAAAATGGGACTGGTTTGGCTAATAAACTGCAGAATCACTTTATAGTTGTAACACAGAACCTACAGACTGAAATTAAAAGACAGGACAGAGAGGCAACTGATGCGTGAAACTCTCTTCATGTGCTGCGCTCTCCAGCTGGTCCCTCCACCCCAATTACAGGTCATTTTGACCCATGCTGCACTTATTCAGGAGTCTTCTTATTAGCTTTGCTTGTGTTCTGGGGGCAGATCCATTGAGTTGATGAGCCTGTCATCTGAAGATCACGATCCAGTAAGACAACAGTATACCTTCCCACACAGCACACAAACACTCATGTGCAAACATGTACCTGTGTGTCTAGTGTTGAAACACCTGTTCCCTAGCTCATATGTAAAACTGAGCTGACTCTACAACTTGCCATATCTATGGGACAGTTCAGTGTTTGAGAACAAGACGGGCCCTGCCACTAGTGCCAATAAAAGACCAGAACATCACAATTATTTTATAATTGTATATTTATTGCCAGGAGGAAGTGGGGAACTTGTGGGATTTTCTGCTTCTTGTGCTAGAATAACTTTGCTGGCACTTAGGACAGCTTAGGGGGTGCACTAGGGGGTGCGGATCGCATGAGGTGACACCTGAGATGAAGGGTGACACCCAGTTGGGCCCTTCTCCTCCTGTATGTGGTACTGCCACTGGCACCTGCCCTTCTCTGCTGCCCTTGCTCTTTCGGCCAAGGGAGAAAGGACATCAGAGAAGGAGGGGCAAGCAAGCAAGGGCCTGCCACCCCGACCTTCTCCAATGCCTTAGATCTAAAGGCTGGTCTCCTGGTCCAGGTAACACCAACACTAAGAACGCCACTGAGTACAATGCACCTTGATCTGGACAAGTAAGAAACATCATTTGTGTCTCTGCACCAGGAAGCAAAATGCCTTGGGAAGGCCCTGTTACAGCATTTTCATGGAGGCTGTACAAACCTAAGCTAGCTAAACAATCCCTCTGCAACTTTTGGAACAAAGCATTAGCTGCAGAAAGGGGTCAGGTGAACACAAAAGCTGTGTTTTATTGCTACTGCAAACCTTTCTATCTTTGGCAGCAAACAGTTATTAATGCATAGCAACAGTTTCCTAAATTGTACCATTACTGCTTCATTCCCCCTCCCTGCCATTCATTTCTGTTTCATTTTTCTTGGATCAACTGCAGAGCATATGTGGAGTTGGGGCAGGGTTTTACCTGTGCTACATAAAAACTAATTGGATATTAATCTTGGAAATGATTCTGAAGATGGAATCCATGCATTGTGAATTTTATGCATGACCCTGAGAAAAGAATGTTGTTGTTGTTTACTAGCCTCATATATGAGCCAGACATACTGAATGATTCTGGGGTTGAGGGAATCCAACCCTCTCACACACACAATACATAGCAAAGCACCTTCACATTACATCCTTGTTCACAGTGCCACTGATAACAGTGGTGAATTCTCTGGCAGTAATTTACCAAACTGCCATAATGGCATTGACTGAACTTTTCTGATCCTAGAGTGGGCAGGGAATAAAGAGAAGTGGAGCTTAAGAAGCAGGTGCCTAGAGAGAAAGCAGCAAACCAAAAGAAGCCCACTAGTTAGTGGAGGAAGATAGATGGAACTGGTCAGAGGTCAGTAGAAGAAGAGCCAGAGTCCCGGAAGATTAGTCCAAATGGTGGTTGAACACGTCCTTGGCTGTTGTATTTTTAATAGCTGTGTAGAAGAGGATAGCTTAGGAATTTTGTTAATTATTTGGGGGAAATGCCCAAGAAGGCCTTCTCTAGGAACTCCCTTGCTAGGACTCATCTGCATCAGCCAGAATACTCCAAGGTGCTTCAGGAGCTGCCCTGGATCCCCCCTGTTATCGTTCTGCACTCCACAGTGATGACGGCAGGCTGTGTACACATGTGTCCCTGCTGTCATTCAGTGCTGCCACCATTGGCTAAAGTCACACCCCTTGAGGTCAGGCACAAGGTACCCAGCGTGGATCACATGTCTGGGCACTTTGTTTCTGACCTCAGAGGGAATAACCCATGCCCTTGGCAGTGGCACTATGCAACAGTGGGGATGCATGTCTTGACAGCTGCCCCATGTCACTACAGAGTGGTCTTGCAAATTCTGGGGCAAAAGATGTCTCTGGTGTCTCCAGCGGCGGCTGTGGCACTCACAACCCACATGGGGCCTTGAGTACAACTCCCAGACTCCTCTGGGAGTGAGCGTGCAAGCTCCATGCGGCTAGGCCTCCCTTGCAAGGGTGGAAGTGGCCCCGATTCACCAATTTGTGGAGCCTCGGCTCCTCATTGGGTGGGGGGCGGGTTTACCCCAGCTTCCCGGCCAATCATTGGTAGATGGGCCTATATAGGCCCAGGACACCCCAGTTCACAGCACCATTTTATGCCAGCTCCCTACCCTCTCATCCTTGTTTTGCTTGTGCTCTTTGTCACAACTTTCTTAAGAGGAGGTCTCCTGTGGTGGCAGCTTAGGTCTCGGAACTGATAAATGTAGTTTCCCATGCTGCGGAGCACTGGATCAGGAATCCCACCAGGACCCAGGGGTGCTGAGGGCTAGCGATGTCGCCAGTGCGGGGGCAACATTGATTCAGCGTGACATGGGGCGAAGATGCGTTTATGCGCATAGCTGGCTCTTTAAGTGGCGAGCACACTTTAAGCTGGTTACCTCTCTGTCATCCCAAAGCCTGGTCGTGACCAGGCATTTCGGTTCATCGACCAACGCAAGTTAGTGGATGTCAGATCCAGACCTCATGTTTTCAGGCCAACCCTCTTTTACTGTTGCTGTATTCAATAAAGTTGTGGCCTTTTTTCTTTTTTCTTTTTTTGCCAATTTTGCCTTTGTGTTATTCGCACACCTCCCCTCCTCAGCAAAGAGCCCCTAGGGAGGTTAGGATGGTTCCTTCTCTGCTTTCTTTTTGGCTGGAGGTGAAGACCTTCTTATTCCAGCAAGTCTTTGGGAACTGTTGTTAACAAGAGAATGGCTTTTTATGGTGCTATACTGGTTTTATTCTTTGTTTTAATGTAATATTTAAATTTTGTAAATATTTTTTGTTTTTGTTTTTATAATACTGTTTTATTTTCAGGTTATGTGTGTTTTTGTTGTAATTTTCTGTCTTTTGTAAAGTACCATGAATCTTAGGGGCTGTACAGACCGGCCAATAAGGCTGCCCACATGACACATGCCCTGACTCTGCCTCCAGGCTGGCATGGCACCACACACCACACGGCAGGCAGCATCACAGTGCTCCTCTGGCACTACATCTATATGACACAGTTGCAAAGGTGTTCCGAAAAGCCCCGGAGCTGGTGGTTATGGTACCCTTTCCAGTGCACAAAAAGGAGCCGCTCTTTGCAGCTCCTTTTTGCGCTGTGGAAATGCAATATCAGGGCTGCAGGATATAGTTGCCATGGCCCCGATCCTGCATCATAAAGACAGGAGTAGTCTGTCGAGCCTCTTAGTCTCCCAAAAAAGGGGGGTATAAATAAAGGGATGGATGGAGAGAAGGATGTCTTAAAAGCAACACAGGGTATTATATATCTTTATAACAGTTCGAGTTGGCATCTAAACTGATCTACTACAGCAAAAAAATTGAGGAAAGAACAAAAATAAGCAAAAGCTATTTTAAAGAGTGGGGGGGGGATTTGCAAAAATAATGGAATTAATTTTGAGATTGTACATTGCCAACAAGTATTGTAGATCCTGTCTGAAACCTGCCAAAATCTTTAAATTGCCTGTTCAAAAGGGCTTGCATATTGCATATCAATAGACCTAGAAGATTCCTAGGATGCTCACCATAAAAAACAGCTTAAGATAAAAAAGGCTTAATTTTATACACACCATTTTTTCATGTATGGTTCATGACTCTTGTGACAAATTATGTAAAATGGGGAAGGAATTTTAATCTAAAGAAATCAATGTGTTAATAATGCATGCTAGGTATTCATCATAGCTGAGTAGAACTGGCAAAAAGTATAACTGATATATATTTTAAAAAACAGAATTCTATGAATTCGTAGAAGGCCCAAATGGTGATTGTTGTAACTGAAATGAGGATGTTACATGGATTGCAGAGGTACCTAATATTGTTTTGTTGAAAGACAATGGAAGTCTAGACTGTAATGAGAAGCTGTCACATCTGGGCATGCACAACATCACAGTTGGTAAAATGGCAAAATGGCAGGTGGATTGCTTCAATTATGTAGAGAATGGTGGAAAGGCACAGATGGACATAGCAGCTGGGTTTAGCCAACTGGGAATCCAGAGTGAGAGATCTTTGGAACCCAAAACATTTTTAAGATAACCAAGCTGAGACACTTTCATTTTTCTGTGTTAAATCTGAGAAAGTGGAAATTTTGGTTTTTTAAACGTTGGAGACAGTCAGTTTTCATTTTTTAAATTTCAAAAGAATATTGGAAGTGGTACATGTAAAACTATTGTACTGATAGTTATTTTTTTATGGTTGATATTAGAGGCAAAAGGAGTATTCACCTATTTTCTTGTCCCTGACAAATGAAGAAGCCTCGACACTTCAACTGAGCCTGTCAAGAAAATAGTTGACTATCACGAGATTCCCCCCTCCATTTAGAGCCTCTTTTGGCAATAAAAACAAACTTATTGTGCAGAAAACAATCTAATTCATACAAAATATGTAGTTTTCTGTCCAAAATGTTGAATTTTACACAAAGCCATTTTTTTTGCCTAAAAACCTTTTGTACAACCAAAAACATTGCAAAAAATTGCAAAATAAATCAAAATTGGCAAAAATATTTTGCAATCTCACCCAGCAAGGAGAAAAATAAATAAATAAATAAATAAATAAAATGATTAATTTTTATATGGGAAAATAAAATAGGCCAAAATGTACATTCTTAGATATACAGATGGAGAAAGAAAGTGAAACTTCCAGTAACTGTCAGGCCATACAGTGAGCCCTTGGTATCTACTGGGTTTGGTTCGAGTCCCATTATATACAATGCCATAGTAAAATGATGCCCCTTATATAAAATGGTACTGTATACTCAAAGATTACTTTTTGGATGTGTGTGTGAGAATATTTTTGAACTGTGGTTGGTTGAATCCATGGATGCAGAATCCAAAGATAAGAATGGCTGACAGTAACAGTTGTGGAAGTCAGGGTGCTCCTTGGCATATCCAGACTGTTGCACATTCAACATGAAGTTCTTCGCAGGGCTGTGTAATTACATTCAATTCAGTCAAGTTACAGAAGTCCTATGGTTAGACAGCCTGCCTTGTCAACATTTCTAGTTATGGGACTTCTGCATTAATGATAGACCAAATGTGGTTCTAAAGCTATACAAATTATAGAATGCTGCAAACAGTGGGGACATTTGAGGTTGGGGCTTACATGCATACTTACATCCCAATCGCTACTTCAGACCTACATGGGCTAAAGCAAAGGGCTGTAATAGAATAGGGAAATATGAATATGTAGAGCATGAATAAGGATGGCTCTACCATTGCATCTTCACCTTTCTTAAAAACCAAAGCCTTTATACAACTTTTCCCAACTTCAGGTCTCCATGTGGTGTTGGACTGTAGTTCTCACAGCATAGGTAATAGTGATGATGGGGGCTGCCATTCAGTAACATCTGAGGACCCAGGGTTGGAAAAGTTTTGTCTATAAAGTAGGCTTCTGTTATGCTTTACTCAACTATTTTTTATACAGGTCAGAGCAGTTCTTACAGGCTCCCACTGTGGTACTAACCAAGTTCAGAACTTTCAATCTTTACAAATGGTAATTCGGATATAACAAGAATCCACGTTTTCCTGATATTTTAATACTGAGCCACAGGATATCCCCTCCTCTTCTTTTGTTCCAATGAAGGGGAAATTAAACGTGTTTGCACCATTTTAAGCTATCCCCTGTTTATTCAAACTGTTTAAACAATGGCTAGTGAATAAGTGAAGAATAAAACCATCATTTCATATCATGGTTTATTTTCACTAACTCTTGTTTATGTAAACCAGAGCTAATTTTGGATGTCCCAGGGAACAGTCTTCAATTTAAAACTGGAAGCATCCACCGTCCTCCTCTGCCAAGTAAAAATAGGATGGGCCCATGCCATCCTGTAGCTCACCTTGACTTACTCATGCTGTGAGAAGCCATGTTTTTCGGTTAGATTTGAATCTGACACAGAGTCCTAAAGCTTTATTCTACTTGCAGTCTTAAGTTAACATGCAAATGAATGATTTAAGTAGTTTCGTGACCAATATTGTTGGCATATATACTTAGTAGATCTATTCATTGTTTAGCATGTGCAGAAAAGTGATTGCTTTAATGTGAACTCAGTTCTAAATCATAGAAAGCATTTAAATAGTCTTGTTTACATACCTCATTTTCCTCAGTGTAGAAGTTAAGATTGGATTTCCAACTGACTCATTATCTCTTGCCATTGTAACACAAACCACAAACTTTTTGGTACAGGAGTAAAGTATGTTTAGGATTAACTCTCTGAATACTGAACCATGCAAATAAAATAGACATTGAGGAAACTGGATGTTAGTGACAACATAATTGTATTATCAATAACTGCTCATTCCAACTTCCAAACAACTCTCAAGGGGCTGCAATCAAAATGAGGTTAACTGTTGGTCAGCAGTATATTAAACCAATATTCTGGTTCACTTTTCTGGAAGTGCATAAACAAGTCCATATGTAGAACAAGCTGTATAAGCAAACATGAAATTAGTTTTCTGTGGGTTTTTCGGGCTATGTGGCCATGTTCTAGAAGGGTTTATTCCTGACGTTTTGCCAGCATCTGTGGCTGTCATCTTCAGAGAATGGCATGAAACTGGTCTGTATTGGAAGGCAGATTCTGAGGCCTGATCTACATGTAGCTGTAGAAATAGAAATTGGGTTGTAGACCTGTGATGTGTCAGATGGAAAAATCTCATTTTCAGTGCTTTTTCACATTGAAAAGCAACAATCCTGCAGGTAGAAAATTAGCACATAGGATGTAAGCTGAGCCAGCTAGTTTCTCCCTGATGTCCTACATTCACAGCTGCAGGGACTCCCTCTTCCTCCACTTTTTGTATTAAACAGCTTCCAAACATTATACCATCTGCAGGCTGGTGCAGTATTTAATGAATAAATGTGAGGTGTTGGTTGGTCATAGACCAGCATGTGAAGCAAGGCTCACGATTGCACTTGGCATTCATACACAGTTGCTAGGGCCACAGTACCCTGGCTGGATCATCCACATATACCTGCTCTAAGCCTAACTAATTCCTCCCCAATTCCCACGTCCCACTGTTTTGAGCAGCATGAAGCAGCTGAGTCTACTTGTCATTTTAATTTCCAATAATGTCTCTAATGCACTGTCACTGTTGGGATATGATAGGAAATTAAGAGACCTGTCATGCTTTCTTAGTATAGCACGATGGCCTTGCCTGCACAGGCCAAAAGGGCCATCCCCTGTCCCTCCCCCCATTCTGGTATAGTTCTGTTTGGATGATGCACATCACAAATTCTGGTTCTGGTGTGAGCGGTCCAACATGTTATGCACTAGAACCGGGCTATATCAGCCTTAAATGTTGTAAAGAAATATACCTCTTGCTCCAGATCTTCTGGCAGATGCACCAGGTAACTCTGTGGGATGCCCATGCAGACAGCAACCATGGTGTGAGGACCAAGGTAATGGGGGCACTTGCAGGGCTGGAGTTTCCCTAGAATACCCTGGTTAGTACAGAAAATGATTCCACTTTAACATCCATGGCTGAATTCTGTGGAATCCTGGGACATGCAGCTTGGTGAAGCACTAGAGCTCTCTGGCTGAGAATGCTAAACATCCATCCCTAAACTGCCAATCTCGGGATTTCATAGGATGCCACCATGGCAGTTACAGTAGTATCATCTATAAATAGGTGATGTGAAATGTCTCTAAAGTGGCATTGTCAGGTTAGCCCACTAGGCTGCACCAGTAGAGGTGGGGAGGTTAACTTAGGGCACTTTACCCTAGCCTGATCTCTTGGGTACAGTATCAGTATACCTTTCAGTGCTTGAAAAATTACATCTGAGGAGACTGTAACTCCCAAAATCCTCCACTGGCCATGCAGGCTGGAGATCTTGAGAACTGCAGTCCAAACAAGTAACATTTCCAAGTTCTCTGACCAGCTCACTCCTCTGCATGGGAAAGCTTTGCATTATATTCTCTGGTACAGATAAGGTGAATAAGACAAGTTACCTAGCATTGAAGAAGAAAGTAGTGATTACAGTACAGATAGAGCAATTCATGGTGTGCTTTAACCTTTGACCCAAACCATCACATGCTTGCACATAGTCCTTTGTCCATGGACCATTAAGAGGACACAGCACTAAGGGCACTGGATAGAGCTGAGAAAAGGCCTCATAAAAGATGTGGCACGTAACAAGAGATGAAGTTTATTGCCGTCTCCACTTAGGGTGTTCATTCATTCAATTTACCAAAAGAAGCAGATGGGTTACCTGAAGTAGGTCCTAGGCTTCTGGGAAGAGCTGGCTTCTGAGCCATTAATCCATCTCTCATGCACTCAGGAGATACATTTTTCTTGCTTGGCAGTTTCCCGGAAATAACAGCTTTAAGAGGTGTCTGTCACAGTCATACCAAAGGTTCTGAATGACATACGTCTTGCTGTAATTTCATCACTATTTCCTCTTATTTAATATGAACAAACAAACAAACAAACTCTGCCAACCCTGTTAGTGCTTTCCTTTGCAGCCTGCCTTGGCAAATATCTTATATGGCATGTCATGCTTTCTCTAAGCCGGAAAAAAGGGAAGCCATAAAAGTAGTAAAGTGATATTGTTGATTAAGAGGCAATCATGATGTTGTGGGCCTAAGTCATGGATGGGCAACGGCGTCGAGATGGTTCTCCAGATATTGTTGGACTGTAATTCTTACCACCCTTCAACAATTGGCTGTGCTAGGAATTGTAGTCCAACAAATTCTAGAGGGGCACATATTTTCCACCACTATGGATCTTATCACACTAGACGAATCCCACTCAGAAAAGGGATTTAAAAGTAGGGGGGGGGGGAACCACAAATGTGGGAGGTGTTTCTTCCAAACAGCAATAATGTGAAATTAAAGTTAACAGAAAGTGGACAAAAATGGCACCTTTTTACTTTCAGGAACTTCCTGAAAGTAAAAAGGTGTTGTTTTTGTTCACTTTCCATTAGTTTTATTTTCACGTTATTGCCATTTGGTGCAAACACATCTGAAAAACCTCCCACATTTGTGGGTTTTTTCTACTTTTAAAATCTCGTTTCCAAGCAGGATTCATCTGGTGTGATAAGGCTCTATGGACTTTTTCACACAGGGAAAATTGGAAGGTTAAAGTGGGGCAGGGACATAGCCAGGATTTTGGGGAAAGGGGGGGGTCCAGACTAAGTGCCACCATTATAATGGGGCTTGGATGTGGCGGTGCGGCAGCACACACCATTCATTTTATCTAACGGAAGGGGGTGTCCAGACCCCAAGACCCCCCCTTGGCTACGTCCCTGAGTGGGGGCAATGCAGGCTCACCCCACCAGTTTCTCCTGTTTGGTCCTGCAGCTTTGTATGGTCCATTTTAATATTGTTAAATAAATATAAGGGCATGCAAAGAACGCCACTTAGGATAGTGCTCAGATGGTCTAGCCTGCAAAGAACCTGCATTCAAACATAAAATGGCAGTCAAAAGGTTAACAATCTATGCATGTTCTGAAGTCAGGAAGCCATTATATCTTGTGTGGGATCCCAGGAAAGATGACTCGCCTCCCCTGCTAACTTTCATTTTCTCATCAGTTCTGCTTCAGAGATCAGAGCAAGCTCTGGAGCTCCAGATTCCTATTTTCTAATTACAGCCTTTGCAACAAAGAGGGACAGTTGATGTAATTAGACAGAAAGACCAGCTCATCCAATGAGCTAGTTTGGCTTATGTAGAAAGAGGTGCTCCCAAATCCCAGATAGCTTGTTTTCATTCCAGGTGTGTGTGTGCATGTGCATACTCATGAGATTTATCTTGCACGAGAACAGAAAAGGCACTGGACTTCCCATCTTATGACTCCTTTGAATGATGAAGTCAGAGAGTATGTGCTGTTAGGTCTGGTGCTAAAAAAGGGGAGGCACCAAGAAACAACAGATGAGCATTATCAGCAAGCTGAGGGGGAAACTTAGGGTTTGCAGAAGTACTAAAAACAGCATCCAAAAAGGAGCTGCAAACAAATAGCCCGAAGAGAGACCAGTATGAAAATATTGTGTGCTCATTGAAAAAAAAAAGAGATGAAAAAGTAGTGGCTGAAAGAAGATACAAGACGTTCCCTGAACAGCAGCACAGTAAGGTCTAGTGCAACATTTTATTGCAGATGCCACTCGAATGTATACTGTTCAACAAACAAGTGTGCCTTCAAGTCATTTCTGATTTGACTTAGGGACCCTAAGGCAACCCTATCATGGGGTTTTCTTGGCAAGATTTGTTCAGAGGATGATTACCATTGCATTCCCCAAGGCTGAGAGTGTGACCTACCTAAGGTCACACAGTCTGTTTCATGGCTGAGCTGGGATGAAACCCTGGTCTCCATGGTCTAGATCAGGGGTAGGCAACCTGTGGCCCGCGGGCCAGATGCGGCCCAGTGAGGCCTTGGGACCGGCCCCAGCCCGGTCCTGCCGCCGAATGCCGCCGGGGCCTTTGGCGTTTTGCGCGAGGGGCATGGTAGGGCAATTGTCTATAGAAGCCTCAGAAACATGAATTTATCTTAACATTTTTTAAAAAATCAGCAAATTTTTTCACGTGTCCTCCATTTTTTAGTTTAAAAGTGCCTTCCATTTGAAAATTTTGTCTTACATTTGTCCCGGTTTATTTATTTATTTAATTTTTTTAAAAAAAATATTTAATTATTTATTTTTTGGCTTCGGCCCCCCCAGTTGTCTGAGGGACAGCAACCCAGCCCCCGGCTCAAAAGGGTTGCCTACCCCTGGTCTAGATCATCACTCAAAATACTATGCCAACACTCAAAAGTACATATTGTTGCCTGTATAAAGAATACTGATGGTAGGAACATTGGAGATTATCAGACGGGGGACGGGACGTCCTTGTCTCATCTTTGTTCCATCCTTCCCACATCATTGCAGGAAGGTAAGACTTTGAGACAACATAGTGCTGGTCCAGACATTCTCCCATCTGAGTAGTGCAAATGACAGCAATTGCACAAAAGACTTTCATGTGACAGCCCGCTGATCCTGTCATTGTCTCATCAGTGAGGTGGAATTGTTCTGTCCTTGCCCTTCATTTTGCATTAACAGAAGAACCCGTTAAGGCAATTCCACTTCACTGACAGGTTTATGACAGGATCAGAGTGTCAAGAGTGAAAGTCTTTTGCTCAACTGCTGTCACAGGTGGGATAAGGATGGGCTTCGCTCCCATTCTCCATCTGATCATCTCCATTGTGGTAAAGAGACTGCAAAAGTGTGTGAACAGAAAAGATTTTAGCTGGTATAAATTCATCATGCATGTACCTGATATGAAAGGCATGTACCTGATGTGAAAGGTAAAAGTGTCAGTCCTGCAGTTAGCCCATTATTGAAGTATGTGCCATGGGTCATTCAGGGGTAATTCAGAGAGAAGGGCATTTAAACTGGTATCACTGCATTCCTCCCCGTTCCTAATGAAGGCTGCTGAGGGGACAATCTGTTTTGGGCAGAAGAAAGGGGATTTAAAGGGCTTTTGCTGCATGGACACACAGACACACACAGCATTCCCATTGAAAGCAAGACTTCTTAATGCTGAGGAGGCAGCCATTTCATCTTGGGCAGTAAAAAGAGGATTTAAAGGGTTTTCACTCCACAACCCTCACTGCCCAAAAGGCAAGACTGCTTTACTGATTAATCTCGGATAGCTAACAAGTAAACAGAACAGTAGTGCGAAAAGATCCATGGCCAACCTGTTATCAATTCTCAATTGCATGGTAATGTGATCAGAACTGTTACTTTTAGGGAGGTGTTTAAAAAGCTGTAACATCATCGGGAGGGAAGCTTTGTGCTATAATCTCCCTAGATATTGCAGAAAGAAACAAAACACGGAAGGAATGGGTGGGAGTTCCCATTTTGGACTGAAGGAGAAAAGTAAACGTGTGTGTGTTAAGGAGAGAGAGCATGTGCTTGAGAAGGGGATGCTATACCAGGAAATGTGGCAGGAAGTTAGTCAAATTTTAACTAATTATTTATATGAAACTAGTAGGGAATCATGCATCTGCAGATGCTTCTGAACTTCAATTCCCAGCAGCCCAAGCCAATGATAAAGAATTCTGGGAGTTAAAATTCAACATGTAAAGGGTGCACAGTTGTCACCCTAATAATTAACTGGTACTGTGTCTCCAACCCTGTCCCAACAACACATATCCCAGCAAGTACAGAGAGAGCCTGCTCTGGGAACTGGAGGTCCATATGGTTTCCATTTGTTTGCAACCATGTGAATCCCAGCCTTCACAGATATCTGTCTTTGCTAATGTCTTACTGAGTGCATGGGGAGACAAAGAATAAGGAGGCGATAGCTGGAATAGCCCTACCTTAGCCCTATCCCAGGGGTGCATCTACACTATAGAAATAATACATGTTGACAACACTTTAAGTGCTGTAGCTCCATCCTATGGAACCCTGGGATTTGTAGTTTTACAAGGTCTTTAGCTTTCTTTGCCAAAGAGTGCTGGTGCCTCAAAAAACTACCAATGCCAGGATTTGGTAGGACAGAACCATGGCAGTTAAAAGTGGTGTCAGACTGCATTATTTTGCAATGTAGATGCACCCACAATCTCCACACGGTTGGTTCCAGGTTTTTGTGAGCACTGGGAAAATCTTATTGGTGTCCCCCACCCCAACCACTTCAGTTGCCTCTCCTCTGCTTTTTTTATTATAACTGAGTAGTAGCATTACATACAAGGAGAGAATAGACCCATAGGCAGACAGCAGTGGCAGAGCATGGGAGTCAGACTCCTGTGGCTATGTATCTCGGGGTCAAGGAGGAAAAAAAGGCTATTTTGGAATTGCATCCCCTACATTTGTGAGTGAGTTCCTTTTTTACAGGTAAATCAGATAAGAAAGAAATCTGTAGGACATCACAGCAATCTACAAAGACAGCTAGAGGGCCAGTCCTACCATAAGACAAAGGGAGACCATCTCCTAAAGCAACAGATTTGTGTATGTGTGTGTGTGTGATGCAAATTCTTATTTATTAATGTATTGTTGTATTTTTAGTGACATGTGGGGGAGAGAAACACCTGTGTGATTTTAAATCTTCATGCGCCAAATTAAATTAACTAGTTTTTCCTGCCACTGCACAAATAACCTTTGTTACTATACACGTTGATCTGGAGGTTGGGGGGCAGCACAGCTTGTTTCTCTGCCTGAGGCAGTAAGTTATCTCGAACCAGTGTTGCACAGCTGATATTTCCTAGGGTGTATTTAGAGGAAAATATTACAGAGCGGGAAGGAGGGGACAGGGCTGTCTTTTCCCCTAGATTATAATTTTTTAATCACTGAAGATTTAATTGCCAGTACACCATCACTGCATGGTGCTTGACAGGGAAAGAGTGAGCTTTAAACGACCCTGCTTAATTAGCACAGCCATTCCCAAAGGGAGCATACTTCTCCATGCTTTTAACACCCTCTTGGCTTTCACTTCAAGATTAATCTTCCTTCTGAATGGAAACGTGGAGCCCTGCCCTGTACTCCCTAATATGCGTGACACAGACACAGAGAATTAATAACAGACCTGTGGAGTTCAGAATTTGGGAGGTGCACATATGGTAATATTGAGGAATGGTTGGGGAGGGGGAGTGTTCTTGCTTTGTTGCCATAACTGTCACAGCAGGAATCCAAAGATCAGAATATATTGCAAGAAACCACACACAACGAAGGGGTAGCTCATCACTTACAAGAGCTGCCAGGACCGTATCCCACTGTGCAGCCGCCTCCATGAAATAACTTTTTAAAAACACCCATACAGTCATCCTCCGCTCCTCACCCAAACCACTACCACCACACAAATTTCTTGCAAAATTATGCACAATAGAAAATTGGACAGCCAACTGCATTTCCCTTTCATACTTCAGTATCAAAGCACAGCTGGATGCACTGTGATTAGGGTGTTGCATGCAGCACTCCTCTCTCTGATCATCTGATCCAGTGTTTTCTTTTTGTCAGATTTGCCAGGCTCATCCCACTGAGAATCATGTGGGAGTATCAAAGCCAGGGAGTATTTGGGTTGGAACACAGGGATAATGGAAGCAATTCCAGATGACCAAGTGGCTGTTTCAACCTTCCAAAACAGTATTCACTGCCCAACCAAACTAATAGGGCTTTAAAAAAAAATCTCTTCTCTAAAATCAGCACAGGGAGGCTGTAGTTAGAAATGCTTTAGTAGGCAATGGCAATAGGTATAGTGGAATCCACTGTGGCTACTGCTGGGCAATGTTGCAAGAGCTTTTCCAAGACTTTTTAAAAAAAGAATACATACAGTTTGTGTAGTTCCCAGGAAAAAGCTGCTTGTGCTATTTTTTACAACCACCAGTGTGATCCCCCAGATGCTGAACTGCAGCTCCCAGCATTCCTGACCTTTAGCAATGTCATCTAGGGTTGCTGGAACTCTCAGTTCAACAATATTTCCCACCTCTTTTCTAGGCTCCATGTATACTGCATCAGTGTCAGAGCTTGGGAAAGATCCTTTTGGGTTTCGGTTCCCAGAATGCCTCGACTAACATGGCTATTGGATATGCTGGCTGGAGGATACTTAGACTTTTAGTCCAAAATTTAGCTTTTTTAAGCCAGACCCAGAGACATTGTAGTGAAAATTACAATCAGAATAAAGAGATGGAAGAGCTGCACAAGGCCTAGTATCCTCTTAATTTTTCACTGAAAACATCCCCATTGTGAACCTTCACCTGCAGCTTGAAATGGAACTATTCAGTAACAGTAGTTGCTGGTGCCTCCCATGTCTTTGGAAAGCAAATCCGCTCCAAATATTTGTCTCTAGTTTATAGAACCTGCCCAAGATCTCAACCTGGTTAGATAGCCCCTTTTAAGTAAAGACTTGAATCCCAGAGTAGATTCACCACTCCACTGACATGATCATCACCATCTGTTGCTTCTGGAAAGAACTTGTTAAAAAGCAATATGTCTTTTCCTTATCCTATTGTGGTTGTACTTGCATATATTGAAAATAAGAACATAGAGTGTTAGTTTGGCCTTTGTCAATAATAAACTTTCCTAACAATCTACTCATATTGCTTGTGGAAAGGGAAATAGATATGAATGATGGGAGTTATCAAGGATCATAATTAAGCTTTCCAGTTCCTATTCAAATACAAAAGTGACATATTAGGAGTCAGGAAATATTATCATGAATGGTAACTGTTCACATCAAATTGTTACAGGCAATTAATTTGATAACATTTCAAGAGTAACAGAAAATCATAAAATTAATTCATTATGCTTGTTGCCATTACACATGGTTAACTAATTCATTTTAAATGATCAATTCACATTACTAAAAGTCATTAAAAAGGGGCCATCCTAACCACCCCAAACTAATGAAGTAAATTATATGCAAAAGGCTGACTGTTTTTACTCAAAAGTTCAATGCTATTGACATTTTGTGATTAAAACAACCAATGTTAATATCACTCCTGAAATGTTTACCGAAGTACAGGCAACAAATTAATTTTTAATTAATTATTTTAACATAATCTGTGCTTATGCATAGACACTTTCATAAGTTATGATGATTGAGCATATGTAGTAAGGGCAAGGCCAGATTTTGCCATGTGATCATTATTTATGCTCTTCATTTTAAACAAATTTTGTTGACTGTTATTAGCCTCTTTGCACAAGATCGCAACCTAGTGCAATATCTTTTTATGCCTTGTTGCAGGATATACTGAAACAAACAAACAAGCAAACAAAACAGACTTTGGGTTGTCTGTCTCCTTGGAGGGAGCAAACAAGGCTCTTCTTAAGTTCTCCAAATGGGGTCCCTGAGTTCCAGTGATCAACCGCCAAACAAACTGAACAAGGGGCCTCTGCAATTACATTTTCTCCAACTTCCCCATTCCCTCACAACAGATGCAGGGGGCTCACATTGGCAGACAGTAGTGGTCAGTATCTGTGCTTAACCTGTACATCTCTACCACTTCTGAGGACAATTTAAGGCAAGCAGATGTCAAAGGGGAATTGCTAGCCCAATCCCTCAGCACTGCTGCCCTGATCAGTTATGGAACCTCCATACCTGTTTATAAGGAAGCAAAGCCAGGGCATGTGATCACAGATCTTCTGTGTCACATGTGGTTGGGCCCTGAAACTGATACGTGGAAATCTTGGAGCTTTGCTATCAGTCACAGCCCACCCACTCATCTTTATCTGTTCCTCTGTGTGTGTGTGTTACTTGTCAATCACCCTGTTATGTTTGGCATTCCTCAAGTATTTTATCAAGGAGAGATCAAAAGCACCCTCAAGCTGGGCTCTTGGCTCATCATCAGCATTTGGCACTGAAACGAAGCAGATCCAGGCTTTGAAATTAGCTTTAGAGGCTACGTGCTTTTCCAGCTCCAGGACAGAGGGAGACAACAAGCAACTCACAGTGGCAGCCAACAGAAGGATATATTTCTCACATAGCACAAGCGTCTAGCTTTGCTTTGCTACACTGATCATTCCCAAAAGTGAGCTGGAAAACATTCAGCTGCCAGAAACTGAGGGCTGGGTGAGCCATAATGGATAAAGAGAAGGATTAGATGGAGATTTCCACGTCTTACTGGAACATTCCAGCCTGTTAACAACTGAGTCTGGCAAAGGGCATGTGCCTGGTATGGCTCTGCTATATTGCAAACACTGGAACAGGCTACTTGCAAACTTGGTCTCATGCCACTGTCTTCTCTGCACTTGACAGTCTAATCGGTCCCAGAATTTGGATAGATTAATACCGCTCCCACAATAACCACATTGCCTGGAGGATTCTGGAAGGTGGGGTCCAAAGAGTAATGTGTTCAAACTCTGGCCAATACCAGGCCTGAGCAAGATGTGATTTACTTACACAAATCAAATCCACTAACTATATGTAGGTGACAGACACACTCCCTCTCCTTTTTTTGCAATCTCAGCTAGATGACAAAACCAGTTTTAACATCCTAGGCTCTGGAGACCGAGCGTGGTGTAGCGGTATAAGCATTGGACTATGACTCTGGAAACAGGGATTCATTTCCCTGCTCAACAACAGACATGCACTGGGTGACAAAGACAAATTAGAAACACTCCTGTGAATGATCAGGAAGGACAAGATGGGAAAACTCAGATAATCTGAGGGCCTTATTGCCACCTTGGCAACCCACTAGAGTCTATGCTGAGACAAATAATAAAATACTGCTAATAATAATAATAAAAATACAAAATCAGAAGTCCACTTGTTTAAGTCCACTTGCAGCTTGTTTAACATTTGTTTAAAATGTTTTAAACATTTTAAAAAAGGGGCATGCTGAAACTTGTTTTTAAAAGTGAATTTTCTCTCCTGGAGACTTGGGCAGTTCACACTTTTTCACCCCCCAAAAAATTGGGAGAGGGAGTCCAAGAACATAGAAATGGGGTACCTGATTCCTATCCCTGGGAGAGGGCTAAGCTGCAGAGTGAAGGAGTTCACAAATGGAGACTGGCAAATACAACTCAATAAGAGAAGCACTATGGGACAGCATATCCATGCAGAATATTCCAAAGGTCAAAAACAGCCAGACATATTATACAGCACCAAATGAAAATGCACACATAGGCACTGGGTTGTTTTTATGTTATTTGTAGGTTTGTGAGGTATTTAGCCTTCTGTGTCAGAAAACATTGGTGCCACAACAAACCACAAATCCCAGATTGCAGTAACGTTGAGCCATGACAGTCAAAACAATGTCAAACTGCATTATTTGTGCAGTGCAGCTTAGACCTTAGCAAACATGAGTATCAAGCCGCCATTTAATTTTACATTAATAAGGAATTATCATCTTATACAGCACTATCATATAATCCATATAGACTTACATTTGTAAGCAATGCTTTGTATCATCTGCTTTATCTCTAGCAGGTATCTCTATACACCAATTCACAGAGCAACACCTATATAAACATATAGGTGATTATCTCATATAGACGAACTAAAACATTCATATGTTTATAGCCTATAATCAGCCTAATTGATATTTAGAGAATAAGTTATTTTACCCTTTCTCTTACCGGCATTGCAAAGATACTTACCAGCATCATCAGCATAAAACATCATAAAGACTGTTAAGAGCATCAACAACATAAAAGCTGTCAGAGACAGCTAGATCTGACCTTGTTGTAGGCTTTGCAAACAGCCTACCTTTTAACTCTCACAAGGAAGCTTTTATAGTATCTTCAGTATATATCTGTCCAATCAGAGCAAACCCAACAAAAACCCATTAATATCAACAAAAATTCCCCCATCCAATGGAAAATGAGATTTTACTGGATGAGATGGGAAAGGATTAGGTGATGTGAAAGACTTCTTCCAGAGAACCACTGCTAGTCAACATAGATAATGCAGTTGTCCCTTTGTATCTATGGGGGGATCTGTTCTGGATCACCCATAACAAAAAACTCAAATCTGCAAATAGCAAGACCATGGATAAGAGGAGCCTACTGTATTTGTAAGGCTTGATCATCTGACCTAGCATGAGACTGTTCCCTATAAGTACAGAGGCCACATGCAAAAAAGGATAGTTGGTTAGAAGAGAGATTGGCAGTATAACTTGCCTTTTTGTATCTAGTCTAATGTTGTTGTTGTGTTTCTCCAAATCAACTCTGACATGGCATCCCTCTCATTAGGCTTTTGTTTTTCTGTTTTGTTTTGTTTTTTGGTAAAATTTATTCAGATAAGGTTTGCTATTTCTGCCCTTTAAGGTTAAGAAAGTATGGTTTGCCAAAGGATCTCTCAGTGCATTTGCATGTCTCAATGGGGATTTGAATCATGGTCTCATATAGAAGTTTATTGCACAGGCCCTAAAATGGGCCCGTTGTGTTCCCAAAGGGGGGCTCACATGGGTGCGCACGGAACAGGATGGGGATAAGAACGGAGTTTACCGCATACTATTCCAAAGCATTCTCAGAAATCGCGCCCTCTGGAAAAGATGTGGGACGTGATTGGAATGCGTGGCAGCAGTGGCGGCATTCCAGTATGCGGTAAACTCCGTTCTTAGCCCCATCCCGTTCCATGCGCGTCCATGGAACGCAATGGGCCCATTTCAGGGCCCGTGCGATAAACTTCATAGTTCTAGTCCAACTCAAACCATACTAAATACCATATAAACAAATATCAAATGTTGGGGGTTGTCATGCTATGGTACAGCTCTAACATGAAAAATCTTGATGCGGTTTTAAAGTGAGGAGGAAGATTTATTTCTCCTGAGCTTCCAACCAAAAAAAGCCTTCTATTACTAGTTGCAAAACATTTCAGAGAACTACAGTTAAGGATGTATTTAAAAAAAGACACAGTCCTAACATCTAAAAATACCTAGAAAACAATTCTGAATTTTCAATGTTGCATTAGATGTCATATTTAATAAAGCCACTCATATATATAAAAGTCTGCCAAGAAGATACTGTTTTCTTCTAAATTAATTTCTTCCATGAATGTGCATATAGTGAGTGCAAAGCAGTGTAAAAGTCTGAATGAATAAATGTGTAAGGCACATGGAGTAATGCAGATGATTTATAAATCTGGCTTGTTTCTGTGATTGCAAAAAAGAAATGATATAGAAAATACACAGTGACAAAGAAATAGCCCTAGTGACATAACTCTATTACTTGCTGTGTTATTCAAGCTCTCCATTAACCCCCCCCCCAAAAAAAAAAACCAGCTCTGTACCATTTCTTGGGTTTGCAAGTTTAACTCCCAGCACCCAGGATTTGGGAGTAAAGAATCATTTAAAATATAAACATTGCATGGTCCCTTCACTTCATCACTAACTTATAAAAGCAGATTGTTGTAAAGGTTTTAGGGCAATGCTGTGGAAACTGTACATTTTCTCCATTGTTCTCATAAATACTAAGTAAATGAGTTGCTTCACTGTGCTAGTCGACAGGAAAAGATCCAAAGAGGTGCTCTTACCCAAAATGCTTTGGACCAGGACCTTCCATGGATACAAAAATCCATGGATGCTTAAGTCTCATTCAATACAATGGTGCCCTGAAATAAAATTGCAAAATCAAGGTTTGCATTTGGGAATTTATATATTTTTAAAATATTTTCAAACCATGGTTGCTTGAATCCATGGATAAAAAATCCGTGGATATGGAGGGCTTACTGTACTTCATTATTTCATGCTATGAATAAAAGATGACATCAGTTGACATTGTTTGATAACCATCCACATATTGCATGGTCTTTGGTGTCCAATTTGTGCCTTTCTCCAGGTTACACCTGTGCCAGATTACTCTGTTGCTCCACCTTAGACAAAATAACATCTCACAGTTGACAGAAACTATGTGTATTATTTATGGCACCAGATTTAATTTTACTGAGGAGCTCTACATACAGCCCCTAAGGGGCAGTGGGACACTACCCCTTCCCTAGCTAGATTGGGGCCATGGCAACCTCACATCATGGCCCCAATCCAGCCTTTCGCGGCTGGAAAAAGGAGGCACAAAAAGCGGCTATATGGTGCTCCTTCAGCACTGCGTCATATGGACACAGCGCAGGAGGAGCACCATGATGCCACACGCCATGTGAATTGGCACATGGTGCCAGGACACCCTGGGGGCGGAGTCGGGTGTGCGTCATCTGGATGTGATGCCCCGACTTCCCCCAGGCCAGTCTGAACAGGGCCTAAACCTAACTGTTAATCCAAAACAGACCCACTGAATCAATGAAACTTATGTACCTGTTATTTTACCAATTTCCAAATTGATTCAGTGGTCCTACTCCAGTTGAGACTAACAGCTGGATTTAAGTTTAAAGGTATAATAATCTATTAAATTTGTCTGCCAGTCAATTGGTTGTAGTAATAGCAAAAGTGACAATGCAGAAAATTTTCTCTAACAGTCATTTGGTTGCAGAAGGTGAGGTAGCCATGGCTTTTCCTACGCCACAGTTTCCTCTGTTCCTTCTTTGATTTTATCAGCTGGTAACTCAGATGTGCATTTATATTGGTTGTGTGCATGAATCCTGGTCTAGGAAATGACAACTGCATTTCCCTTTCAAGTCTATTTTTAAATGAGGGGAATAAACAAAATTATTTCCCAGTTGAGTGGTTTGTGAAATGCATATCAAAATTGGCAGTTTTATCTAAGAATTTGGACTTCTTGCTTTGCAAGCAAACCACCTATCAGAAAACCCCATGCCAGTTATGAGCTGATGAGGACTCTATCTTGGAAGACTGGCTTTGTGCCAGCTGTTGACACTAAGTGCCCGTTCACACTGGACATCTATAGAGTTATTATTCTACTTTAACTGCCATGGTTCCATCCTATGGAATCATGGGACTGGCAGCTTAGGGAAGGACATTAAGAATTCTCAGTTAGAGAGCCCAAGTGCTTCACAAAACTACAGAGCCCAGGATTCTGGCTGTTGAGGGACAAAGGTAGGAGGAAAGATATTGCTTAAAGCCAGTCGGCCCTTCTTATACATGGATTTTTTATACACTGATTCAAGCATACACAGTTTGAAAATGTTAAAAAAAGTATAAATTTCAAATATTAAACCTTGATTTTCCATTTTTTATAAGAAACACCATTTTGCTATGTCATTATATTTAATGGGACTTGAGCATACACAAATTTTGTTATACATGGGGGATCTTGGAACCAAACTGTATATGAATGGTGAGGGGAATTTTGGAATGTGATGTGTCGTTATGTTTGAGTACCTTACTGACTCCATATATGTTAGAAATTTATAATACATTTTAATAACAACAACAAACCAATAACAATAAATTTTATTATTTCTTTAAAGGAAGAAAACTGATTTAAGCTATATTATCCTCTGGGATGTTTCCTTCTACTCCAATGGTTTATAGCCCCCCCCCCCTTAGAATATCTACTAGTGTGGGAAAATATGAGTTTGCAAAAGCAAATTGGAATTTTAGATTAGCATCATCAATCTCTCTCTCTACTATACCTGTTTTGTAAATACATTGAGTAAGAGACTTCTGTTTTGAGTTCACAGAGCCAGAGAGAATGATGCCCTGAGGTAATGAAACCCACAATGTTAATGTATCTAGGTATCTAGGCTGTTAGCCAGAAACTTTGTTTGCCTAAAGGTAAACTTGGAAAGAGAGCATCCTGAGCCAATGGAGGACATCAAAAGCCTAAACATCAGTAGTGTAATGAGTTCAGTCTGCAGTTTGTAAAAATACAAATCAATTTTAATAAATCACTTAATGTTAATAGAATTAGAAAATAAGTGTCAAACACTTGTCAGTCATCCTACAACCTTTAGAAATCATGCTGGAAGCTGAGAGTAGCTGTCTGAGTAGCTGGGTAGAATGTTACCTCTATGTTTTCTTTCTCTTTAAGAAAAAAACTTAGATGCATCTTTTTTTAAAATAATGAAAAAGTTCTGGAAAGGAATTAAGCTGCCACTGATCTATGACAGTGGCTTTAAAAGTATCATGGCTTTTTATTCAGGCATGAGCAACCACATGGGGGACAGGGTCCAATGGTCAATATTCATCCCTGCGCCCCCCATCAGCCACACCAGAACCCAGCATGTTGTGTCACCCTGGAATTGATGGCATATCACTTCCAGCTACTATTTTCACCAATGTTGTGATCTAGTAAACTATAGTTTCACAACCTCCAACATTTCATAGATTAAATACTGGGAAATGTGGGGACAAGCAATACCAAAATGGGGCCTTGATGGCAAAAGTTGTGAATGAGGAAGCTAGAAGAAGTGGCAGCAGTTTAATTTTGCCTGGGTCTACAGGGAAGGGCAAGACTCCACCGCCTACTGCTGCTGTGTTTTGCACTTTGAGCTCTGTTTGCACTAATAAATAAAGGGAGAAAGTGGAAGGAGGGAAGAGAAATTAAGCCATTTTTAAGGTGCTCAATAGACCGCCCCACCGAAGGCGCCCATTTTTGCTCATGAGGGAGCCCTCAGCAACCAAACCACGTAGGCTCCCTCCACACCCAAAAGAACCTGCTAAAAGCAGGTTCTTTTTGATGTGCACGGCCACCGCCATGTGTGTCATTGGGGCACTGTCACGCATCGATGACGCAAGCGCTGAGACATGCGGGCACTGCACCGCACTTGCATCATCATGGTGGCCCCCATGTGGACGGGGCCAAGCCATGATGGTGCCGTCACCATGCGCTAGGGCTTGGGAGCGTGTGGATACTTCTTGCTCATGAGCCCTAATTTTGGCCCCAGACTGCCGCAGACCAGCGGTCTGTACCAGACCAAAGTCAGCTGAAAGAGTGGGGTGACAGAAGATTACTTGGGACTGTCTCTGCCAAATTGGGACAGTTGGAGGGTATGTACTTTGAAGAAAGGTGTCTAAGGGATAGCTGAAGCCAAACTGCTGTGTACATTCATATTTCTCATGCATTGGTGGTTTGCAGGTGAAAAACTCCCTGAGAAATGTAAGATTTTTTTCCAGCTGGGGTATGGTGACTCTCAGCAGGCGTCAGGGGCCAGAAAAGTGAGATTCAGGAGCTGCATCAATGGACTGCATTTTCCCCACCCTTTTTCTCCATATGAACCTGTTACACAAAAAAGGCAGAGCTTTGAAAATATATGTTTTTGAATGATTCCCAGAATCCCCTAGCCAGCATAGCTTGTAAGCTGTTGTTGTTTTAAGGGGAGTTGGTGGGAGAGAAAAAGAAAAGAGTTATAGATTTTGACATGAGCAGGGTGGCTTATTTCGTTTATATATAAATACTTATTTGGAAACTGCTATAATTGCATTTGCCATCAGCAATTTTTTTATAGAGAGGATTCTCCAAACATTTTATTGTCTGCTGTTTCCCCCTGAAAGCTTACCACACCTGTGTGGCTACCCGCAGACACATCCTGGGGCCTGTAACTATTCAGTATAATTAACTTATATGTATCATTACAATCTGGTGTAAAGCTCTCAATGCAGCAGTTCACTCCCTGCATTTCACTGCACAGTTGTTGGTGTAAGCTGGGGATAGTAGAGCATAAAATGAATGGCTGCATGAAAGAACCCTGCATACACAGATATGTGTGAGTTCATGTGCGTGTACCAGATTGCATCAGGAGAGAAGCATTTGAAAAGAAATACCTTCTCTTGAAATATCTGAGGAATTCTGACAAAGGTCAAATGAGGGTTCTGTCAACCTGGTGAAATTTCATAGCAGGGGTGGGGTTGGTGATGGCTGTGTCACATTTGTATCAGGGCTCAAATATTTGTTTTATATTTTTTAAATGTATTTAGCAAGCTTTGGGCTCACCACAGTAGGTTTCTGCTGCAGGATCCTTTGAAGCTGCTGTACTTCATTCCTGTTCCAGAATAGCAAAGGCCACTTGGCACCTGTGCACCTTTGAGCTGGGCTGCATCCACACTGCAGAAATAATCTGGTTTGGCACCACTTTAACTGCCAGGACTCAATGCTAGGGAATTCTGGAAAATGTAGTCTGTTCTAGCATGAGAGCACAAACTACATTTTGCAGAATTCCCTAGCATTGAGCCATGGCAGTTAAAGTGGTGCCAAACTGTATTATGTCTGCAGTGTGGATGCAGCCTTGGTGAACTTTTACTGCCTTTGCTGGCCTTCTGCCAGGTGCTCCTTTTGCTTAGGTACCTGGCTGAGGTAGCAGTAATTTGCCACTTCATTGCAACCCATTTTCTCTTCATTTCAACAGCCATCTCCCTTTGTGGATCTTAGAGCCCCTGTCTTTTATTGGCTACCTTCTGCTTTCACTTTTTAGAGATAGCAATCGGAGGGTATGATAATTATACAGATTAATAAATGGACCCTTGAGCATTATGAAGAATGATACACCCCAGACAGACCTCAGGAGTTTTGGTCCCCACTTCCGATTTTAGGGAGGTCTCGTTCACACTATGAAATAACCCGGTGTGGAAGCCGGGTTATTTCATAGGTGTTCACATTTCCCCTGACTGCAAAAACCATTTGACCTGGTGAATTTGACACTGGATCAACTAGCGAGGTTTGGATCTTTGGTAGTGGGAACTACCGATCCGGATCCGCACTGCTGGATCCTCCTCTCTCCCACTTCCTCCTCTTCCTCTCCCCTGTGCTGCTTCCTCCAGCATCCTTTCTCCTTCTTCCTCCTCTTCCTCCTCCTCTTCCTCACCCCCCTCATTGCCGCTGACACTGCCACATCCCTCCTCTTCCTCCTCTCCCTCCTTCCTCCTCTCTTCCCCTCACCACTGCCACCACTGGATCCTTCCTCCTCCATTGTGAATGGCAAGGAGTAATTCAATCAGGGTAAACATAGTGGGAACTATTAATGATCGATTCAGTGTGGCATCACCAAGGAGACCTGGATCTCCTCGATGAAAAAATGTGAGTGTGAATGAGGCTGGGAGGTTCAGCCTGTTTGTGAGAGAATGTGGTTATACTTTTCCAAGCAGAAAATGATGAGCCTCCTTTATGTTACCAGACAGCTTGCTGTTTTTCCAGTATGGAGTGATTATTGGAGTACTGGAGGGACCTCTGAAGGTTTGAGAGTGATGGAAGAAATTTCAGAAAACATCAACCAGGAATAAAAAAAAGAATTTAACATTAGTTAGGGTGCTTGCAAGTGCAAATGGGGTTATCGGGACTGCATGTATTCTCTCCACCTCTGATATAGTGGGAGTTAAGACTATAAGTATGTGCATGCTTAGCTGTTAGAAAGCACAATTGAATGTTGTGGAACACCCATTTGCCTTTCCTTGGCCAAAACACCCAAATGCCTCCCATATTTTGTATCACAAAGTGATCAAAGGCTGCAGTCCAAAGCATACTTCCTTAAAGAGCTGAAGACTGAATATACCTGTTCTCTTCTGCAATTGTTCTGAAATGTGGGGTGGAGAACAGTCTGCATTCTCTTGGGTGGCTGGTTGATACACCTGGCAAGTAGTCAAGTGGGTATGGTTTCTTTGGCCAGCAGGGAGCCTTCACAAAGAGTAATCAGGCATGTGCATGATCATGCAGAGGAGAATGCTAGGAGCAAAATGTATGGTTTAGAGGCTTGCTTTGACCCATGTCAGGGATGGGCAACTGTGGAAGATTAGAATTCAAAAATATGGCCATGTTAGTCTGTAGAATCAGTAGTAGAAAGATCTTGTAGCACCTTTGAGACTAACTCAAAGAAAGAAGTTGGCAGTATAAGCTTTCGCAATCTACTTCCTCAGATGCTTTTTGGTGGAAGATTAGGGGTATGCAGTAGCCCCCCCCCCAAGAAAAAAAAACGTGAAGAGCTACACCACCAACCACAACCTCCTGCAAAAAGAAACCATTTTTGTCCCCCAAATGCATCCACACAGCCTGTAGAAGGCATGAAGGCATTTTTGTCATGTTTGTAGGTCTCCCTACATCATTTTAGGTCCTGGAGAGACCTTTTTAAACAAAAGGAAATGAGCAGAAACCACTTACTACTTACAGTATTTCCTCTTTAAAAACAAACAAACCAATAACACTCTATCTTGCTCCTAAATGAGCCCTGAGAGGTACAAAATGGTGGAAATGCCCTACACCTCTCCTAGACAACCCAGCTCTATGCATACACATACTTGCTTCTTCCCTTGAAGCCACATAGTTCTCCCCATCTGCTCTTGCCATGATGTTGTTCACTCTACCCGCTCCTCTTATAATATTGATATCTCTGCTGCAGCTTTCTCCCCTTTCTCTTTGCACTGCCCAAGGTAAATGCAGTAAATAACAATAATGGCTTTGGCAGGGCCACTAGAACTTTGCCATCGATTTAAATGCAGCTATGCTTCAGTGTAAGACGATACCAGTCCACTGAGGGTCCAACAAGGAGTGTCATTTCTGGAACAGCAGGGGCCATTGGCAGGCTCACTTTGTTGACTGAAATGTGGCGGCCACACATACTTCAATCTGAAATTAAATTAGCCTATCATTGGCAGACACTCCACTCCCAGCAGTCAACTCAAAACACAGAAAAGAAAACTTGGTGGCAGTAAACTGGTGGCAGTCATGGCAACCAAGAGCTGGCCTGCTGGCAATAGCAGCAGTAAGCAAACACATGGCTCAATGTGTCTCATGGCAGAGGCAGCAAGATTCCCCAGCTATATTTCCTAGCCATTTAAATACTCTCCTACTGACCACTGAAATAACAGTCTCTTTTTAAAAGGAAGGTTTCAGGACTTGGAAAACAAGGACATGACCAGGTGTAAGTAGTCCTTCTGGCCCTATTAACTCTCTGCAGCCCATTCCACCCCCATCTCAAAACTAGCAGACGTAGTTAGCATTGCTTGTTGGTGATTTGGACTTCTTTCCTGTTTCTGAGGCTCCTGGTAGGTTGCAACTATTGTACAGAATATGAAGCATGGAAACAATTCTTTAAAATCAAATTTGATATCAGCTACTTGGTTAGCTAAGTATACTCAGCATAGGCCCCAAACAGATGGGCCAAAAATGCTGGTTTCAGGCCCATCCAGGGGTGTGGCATTCAGATGATGCACACCCCTGGATCGGACCAAAGCCATCCAGTGGCTGCCTAAGACAGTACAAAAAGAAGCACAAAAAACACTTCTTGCCAGTGATCCATTATGGACCATGTTGATGGTTGGCCTTGGGACTGCGTCATCTGGTCATCGCGGGCCCACACTGCTCAGGACATGCTGGAATGGCCAGAGACTGCTCCAAGCCACCCATCTACTTGAGGTCTGAGTAACCTATTAACACCTTAACACCCCACCTGCACCTGATGGAAATGTTATTCACCTCTGTTTTGATCAACAGCAAAATGGACCTCCTTTTCCCCCTCCAGCCAATGTCTGGTAAAGTAGGTTGGAGGAGAAGTTATGTCCATGGCAGTAGTATTATGATTGTGACAAAGAAGATTTATGTAACTGCTCCATATTCACAGTGATATCAATGATTGTGATACTATTGCCATGATCTTAACTCCCACCCCCAGTTTTCTTTACTAGGTATCAGCTGCCCAGGAAGAAGGAAGTCCAATCTGCTGGCAATTGCAGCTTGTTGAATAATGCTTCTGTCAGGTTTGGGGAGGTCAGGTCAGGAGAGGTTACTTAGATAAGTATTTGTTGTTGTTGTGTGCCTTCAAGTCTTTCTGACTTATGGTGACCCTAAGGTTATCGTGGGGTTTTCTTGGCAAACTCAAGATTTGTTCAGAGGAGATTTACCATTGCCTTCCCCTGAGGATGCTGAGAGCATGTGACTTGACCAAAGTCACCCAGTGGGTTTCATGGTTGGGCAGGGTTCCTTATCTGGAATGCTGAAATCTGATATACTCCAACATTCAAAACTGACCACATGGGTGACTGAGATGGTGACACTTTTGGTTTCTGATGGTTCAGTGTATATAAACTGTTTCATGCACAAAATTATTAAAAATATTATGTTTAAAATTGCCCTTGGGCTATGTGTATAAAGATATATATGAAGAATAAATTAATTCCATGTTAGAGTTGGGTCTCATCTGCAAGATATATCATTATGTATATGCAATTATTCCAAAATCTGAAAAAATTCAAAACCCAAAACACTTCTGAACCCAAGCATTTTGGATAAGGGAGATTCAACCTGTACTTAGCTAACTGACGCCCTGAATAGACCATTAATAAATGCCAGCATCGGGGCAGAATGATGTAATAAATTACAAATGCATAACAAAACTGAATGTATATGTTATCTTTGGTTCTGTACATTGACTTATTTCTACTTAATTTCAAATGCTTAACTATCTATATTCTATATTTTGGCAGGGCCTATAGCTTCTAACTCTGTGATGCGGAGCAAGCCCTTTCCCCTTTCCAATGAAAGACATATGAAATCGGTTGTTCTTGTTTTCACTCATTTTCCTTTGCTTAATATGCTAAAGGATACATGCACTGATACACAACATCTCTGGCAGTTATTGAAACCATAGTCCAAAGAAGAATACCACCCACCAAGATCATGGAGGAACAAAGATTTGTATCAAGCCAAGAAATACAACATAAGACACTCCCTATAAAGAAATCCTTACACACAGCTAAATTATTGGTTGCGTGAATTGCTAGGCAAAATTATTACACAATATTCAAATTCTAATTTGAACTCTTTGAAACTTACATACCCAAAAGATAAACTTCTGCCCCATGGCAGAAAAATACGAAAGCCTGTCCATTGCATTTGTATACCAATTCACTGAACTGAGGGTACCAAAAGAGACATTCCTCATGCCCCACATTTCTGATTTCCTTCCTGTTGGAGGTTCCAGACATTATCTAGGAATACAATAGAGCTTTCCTGTTTGGTCTGGTTTTTAAAGTGATGCCTGGCAATATTATTTTGTTATGATTTGGCGACAGTCTTACACTAATGTTTTAAAGATTATGTGGATTATCAGTTTCCTCCATTCCTCACATATATCAGGTATCAAGGGCTAGTCTAACATAACAACCAACCAAGTATTTTAGCTAGGAAATCCCATAACCTGACCCCACACATCTTTGTAGCATAGAGATAATACTACCAGTCTCTCTCAAAGTGTTGTTTTGAGGATTACTGTATGTGAAACATTTAGAAAACTTGACACATACTGCATGAATGTGATGTATTCAGAACAGGGAAAGCGTCTGCTCTCTTTGCTGTACCAATTGGCAATGAGTGAAACCTTCAGTATTCCCATTGTTCTCATGAATTGCCATTCCTCCTATTATTTCAGGCCCTATCATTATTTCTGAAGGCAACAGAGGAATAGATAACTTCATTTTGGTATCATGACCAGGCAGATAGCTTGTTTTTTAAATTCTCCTTTAAAGAGAGGGAGGGAGGGAGAGACAGAGAGAAGAGAGCTCAAATGCATGCATCCTTCCTCTTGTAATTAAAAACAAATGATCAAAAATATTCAGGGGATGGGAAGAAAATTAGCTTAATTGAATCTAATTCTCTTCTTGAAGCACTAACTGACTGGCTTCCTGCTAGCACCCTGGCATCCAACTGTTGCTAATCACTGATGCCCATTCAAAGTGCTTGTCAGTTTGGGACTGCACATGGTGCTGAGCTACTGCTCATCAGCATTCGTCTTTCAAAGTGTTGGTAAATTCACTGTTCTTACATTGCTAAGCTGATGTTCAACATCCGGATCTAGTCCAACACAAGAACCGCTACAAACCCTAAGCCCTTTCAGGTGTTGTAGAAATGTAAGGAAAAGGGGTGCAGTGGTGCCAATGCTCCATTATCATTTCCATCCTTCTCTACACATGGAGGAGCACATGTCTGAAGAAGGGAGCCTCCTGTTTTAGTAGAAAATCAGGCTTTCAGCTCACACAAAGAGCCTTCATGAGCAGCAGATACTCTTTGATTCAGATTGTTGTTCTCCATGTGTAAGAGGGTGACCAAAAAAGAAGACAAATAGGAGTTACGTAACAACTATCCCTTTCCTCACACATTTAATCTATAATCATATAACATAGGCAGTTACAGCTAATGTTTCTATGCATAACTTTAATGCACAGTTAAAGTTAATAATTGAACTTTAATCACACAATAGCTTATACTGTATATGCTTTCGTCTCTTTCCTAATCTGAAACAATTGTTAGAAATCCATCGGGTTTTGCTTTTGCTTTCTTTCAGGACACTATTAAAAAATGTGCAGTTTTCATTCTGGGAAACAAAAATCATGATTATTTGTAGGAAACTTTGGGGATAAGTCCTTGTCAAGTGAAACTCTCCCTGAAGAAGTGGCACTGCCGATTTGCTTAGTAAGGCTCTTCTGCTTGAGCTTCTGTGAGCTGGAAAAAAAAATTCTGTTGCATTTATTTAAAGAGGACCAGTTATGCTTGTAACCAAGGGAGCCTGGGTTTGTTGTTGCTGTTGTTTTATAAGTGCAGCTTGCAAGTCTGGAAAACATCAGCATATGTAATCACATCAGACACAGTTTAGCTGAGCTGAGTAAGGGCAGATGATGAAATGTTCCAATAGCAGTAGTTTCGTTTCAAATAGCTTGGCTCTGTGAGCCACAATAAAAAGAGGGGGAAGGTGGGTAGAAGAAATAATGTTTAAAATGAGAAGTTTTAGCTCATTGTGCTTCCTCTTCCAGTGGTTCTCTTCTCATGTGACATGTAATTTGCACGTCCCTTTCCTTCATGCTCTCACAAGAGATGTGCAAGACAGTTCCACTTGGGAGCCATCATATCTTCCCCTGAGCTGAGGAAAGACAGCAAGTTCTGCTTTGAACATGATGGAAAAGACAGGAAGTGCAAAAAACACCCCCACTAATGCCACATCTGAAACCATTCTGGAGAGGACCAGTTCTGAAAAATTATACTTCTTCTAGCCAAAAAGACAATGCTTAACATTCATGTTTTCTGAGCAAAGCACCAACTTTCTCTTCTGCAGCTAAGGATTAAAAACTTGTCTGTAATACTTCCATATACCCAGTGCAATCTCCAGCATTCTTCACCATTGGCTATGCTGGCAAGGTTTGCTGGAGGTTGAAGTCCAATGACATCTGGAGGACTATGTGATTCCCATCCGTTACAGTGTATGTGTGAATTATTATGGAAGCCAGAGACATTCTAGTGATATGATTTGCAGATAAGGTCCATTTGCTTCTGTTGTGGAAAGTGAAATGCCCAGTGAAATGTACAAATCCTACTAATTATTCTAACTTATTTTTGCCCATGCCCTTTGTACAGATGTTGTATCATTTGAGCACAATGGGCAACCTTGTATATGGTGACCCTTTGCTTGTGCTGAAAGCTGAATTTTATACATGATAGCAGGTGCATATTACCAGCTTGCCATATTCAAGGACAACGGATAGAGAGCAAGGCTCGTGATTTCCAAACACTATTCCCATGGCTACCATAATTCTGTTATAATGACCTGAATAGGATCAAGGTTTCATCTTCCTTCATCATGCCAGCTAATCATGCTAAAGCAAAACATGTAGCATTTCTGTATGGTGAACAGACATTATTGTCTGAAAGCAGGCATTCCTAAGAGGCTAACTAATCCCTCAGAGGCAATTAACCTTTCAAACTCCGTTAAAATTCATGTAGCATTTAATTTTTTTTCACAAGCCATACGGAAACCAGCATCCTTATCATAATACATCTTCCCTACCCCAGACTTAATTTTGATAATTGTTGACAAAAGCTCTTTGCAAATATAGCATTATTCATTATGCAGAAGAAATTGAATGTATAAACATTGTAATACTTGGAGTGAGTGAGCTGAAGTGGACAGGAATAGGACATTTTGAATCAGATGATTATGCAGTGCTTTACTCAAGAAATGAAAATCTAAGAAGAAATGGAGTGGCATTAATAGTGAGGAGAGATGTAGCAAATAGAGGAGATGCATTTGTTCTGCAAAAATAAGAACAGGAAAAGATTGTGGCAAGCTGTGAACTGCTAATATCAAAATTAAAGCTAAAACAATACTAAACCAATCCTCATGCCAAAATACAACTTAAAGAACATCCCCATAGAATTTAAACATAACATTCAAAATAGGTTTTCAGTATTCAGTCTAATTGAGTGATTGGCCAGAAAACTGCTGGACTAAGGCCAGAGATGTTGTCAGTGAGGAATGCAAAAAGACACTCTGCAGCCAAAAGGAAAGAGAAGTCTGAATGGATGACAGATAATAATCACTGCAGATAAATAGAAAATGACAACAAAAAGGAAGAACAAGAGACCTCTTCCACAAGATCTGAGAAATAAAAGGGATTTTTAAACCAAGAGTGGGAATACTCTACAAGCAGCAGGGAAACACATTAAATAACCAAGTGGAAATAAAAAGACAATGAAAACAAGGTACGGAAGAACTATATAAAAGATATGAAAGCATTACAAGTTCAGTCAATAAAGAAACATCTACAGTTTTAAAAAGTGAAGTGAAAGCTGTACTCAGGGCACATGAAAGAAATTAATTACTAGTAACAGATGGCTTACTAATAGAGCTATTTGAACCTACAGAGACAGAATATTCTCTAGTTCTAAGTAAAATCTGGCAACAAATATAGAAAACAAAACAATGGTCCTCAGACTGAAAAAGCTCAATATACATTCCAGTCCCCAAGAAAGGGGACACCAGGGATTGCAATAACCACAGAACCATTGCATTAATTTCCTATACAAGCTAAGTGATGCTCAAAATTCTACAACAAAGACTTTTATTATATAGAGAACAAGAAATGGCAGCTGTCCAAGTTAGGTTTAGGAAAGGAAGAGGCACTAGTGATCATATTCCGGGCATATGTTGGGTAATGGCATGCACGACAGAATTTCAAAGAAATAGCCTGTAATAGATTATAAAAAGCCTTTGTGTAGATCTTGAAAAATTATGAATTGTGTCTTAAAGAAATGGGTGTGCTTCCATGCCTTGTTGCATAACCTGAATTCAGGACAAGAGGCCACAATTAGAACAAATTGCAGCGAAACAGAATAGTTTCCAATTGACAAGGGAGTTAGGGAAGGCTACATTTTGTCACCCTGTCTAACTTTATGCTGAATGTATCATACACAAAGAAGGATTAGACTAGGAGAAAGAATACATGAAAACTGGAGGAAGGAAGATCAACAAATGTGGATATGTAGATGGCACCACACTGCTAGCATAAAATAGCAAAGACTTGGAACGACTACAGAAAAAAGTCAAGGAGTAAAGTGCAAAGGTTGCTTTACTGTGCACACACCTATGGCTTAAAATATAAGAGGAAAATCATAACAGATGACTATGCTCTGAAATATTTCTGGGAAGTCTAAGAGAAGAAATTATCATGGTGAGCCATTAAGTTTTTATACCATATTTAAAATATAATAGGTTTGGTGGCATTCAACATATTTATGATATTATAGTTTTATGATATTACTAGATAATAACAGGCTACTTAAAGAGGGAAACAGTTGATCTGAGTGTGAGACCTCGCCATCATTGCCACCTCGGCCTGCCTGTAATTTGAAACCAACTTTGGCTCAAGATCCTGGTTACTAATGGGGAAAAGAGGCTTGTCCTGGCAAAAGCAGACACAGCTGGATCCTTTGCAGACATTCTGTCATTCTGCTGAGGAAGGCCAGGCAGGCGAGACCTTTAGAGAGACATAAAAAGGAAGCCTTCTCAGCTTGGGTTCTTCCTGCAGTCTTCCAAGTTGGCTTACTTTTGTTTATCTAAATTACTCAGATAGGTAAGTATGAAAAATATTTCTCATATGGCTTCCTTCCCATCTCACGACTAAAGAAGGTAAACTCTTTATGTGGAGAAATTCTGAGTTGAGGCCAGTTTAAAAGAACTGAGTTGCAACCATCAGGGCTCTCCCAGACTACATGATTATAGAACTATGGTGCGTTACAGACTGCCCAGAAGTGGCAGTCTCGTGCCGCTGCTGGTTGCTGCGTCCGGGAACTGCAGCATCCAAACCATGGGGCTTCTTCTTCCGCCCCAAATGAGATGCCGCGAGGTGCTACTCGCGCACTCGCAGCGTCACATCCGGTGCACGACATGTGGATGCTATGCATACAGCACGTAAAGATGCCGCCGCCCGTGTGTATAGGGCGCCGCCATCTTTACACCCTCGTCATGTGCTAGGGGTGAGGCCGGTGTGGACGCTAGGTCCTCGGCCAACCCCTAGCACATGACAGGGGCGCCGGAAGAGCCCGTCTGTAACAGGCCTATGATTTCACTTATACTACCAAGGCAACATCCTATGGAATCCTAGGATCTATAGTCTGGTGTGACACTAGAGCTCTCTAGCTGAGAATTCTAAATACTCCTCCCTAAACTGCAAATCCCACAATTCCATAGGATGGAAACATGACCGTTAAAGTGTATTTATTGATTGATTCATTTCATTTATATCCCACCTTTCTCTCCAGAGGGATCCAAGTAGGCTCACAGATAAAACCTTTAAAATTATTATAAAATTCAAATAATTAAAATGTCTATATATAAAATCACATAAAATACACAATATAAAATATAATATAAAATCACATAAAATATACTCCTGTTAAAAACAGACTAAAAACCCACCCTATAGTCTTATTACTGCGTAGCATGAAAGGGCTCCTGGTCTCTATGCCCTCCCAAAGTTGTTGTTTTTCACTTTCTGTCTGGAACAAAATGACACAAAGAATGTGGGGCTGCCACCAAATACAAACTCAACTCCACAACTTCTATCTCATTACCTGGTAACATTTAGTGTGGGACCCTAGACTACAAAACTGTTGCATTTAAAAGGGTGGATCATACATTCACAATTTCTTTGCTTGAATTCACATGAAGAATACCCATTTCTGATCAATGCAGTCTTTATTCCTGCCACAACCAGCACTATTTTCTTTCCAGGATAAGTTTCACATATGTACCTAAAAGCATTAAAAACAAATGACTGGTGGAGGTGTGAATCCTTGATAGAAGCGCATAATGAAAGCAGAAGGAACCTTTGGGGAAGATTGTCTGGTGGAGAAAGGCAGGGTGAAACATTAGGAGGTGAATATCCCCCAACTGTCTCAATACATCAGGGATAGTCAAACTTAATCCTCTATCATCCCACTTTTTCAGCTACTCTTTCCTCATCCCACTTTTTCCCTTTGCCCTTGGCTTATTTCAGTTGAAGCAGAGTGTTTTAAAAATACAAAAATAGTTTTCACTCAATTAACTTAGCAAGGGAGAGAGGGTCAGAATCTTGCCCTTCCCAGTAGACTTAGGCAAAAGCAAAGTGCTGTGGCCTCTCCTATTTTGTTTGCTCTTCCTCATTAATAATATTTACCATCTTGACCACACTCTGATGCTGCTTGGCCATATGTGGCCTGGCCTTCATCTGTGAAATGTTGAAGGGTATGGAAGTACAGTGAAGGTGTGGGACTATAAAATATGCATTGAAACAATGCAAGGATATGTTTCAAAAGTCTTGAGGAGGAAAAAAAAGCTCAGTCAGTCTAATGACTAAGATCTCAAGAGAGAGTTTTATGCATCTTTTACTCTATGGAACTTTGGAAAAGGGAGGATTTCTCACGCATCAATTCAAATCCTCCACGTTAATCCCCAAATATATGAAAATCTCACCACAAATATTTAACTCCACAATGTCTTTCTTCCCTTCTTCCTTTTTAAAATAGAAGATACAAAGCAATCTTCTAGAAAAATTGAAAGCTCTAGATGTTATTGAGGAAAAGAATGCTTCCCTGCAAGAAGAAATATTTTCATTGAGGAATGCTCTTCAATATGTTAAAAGGTAGGTGCATTGCCTAAAGACTATGATACTATATGCAACATTTTGTGGTGTATTTCTCAGTCTTCTTGGTTGCCCTTGTACTGATAGCATACCAATAATGTGAACAAGCCTTAAACAACAGAAACAAAGCTGGAAACTTCCATATAAGGTGTAAGAAAGGGAGAGGACAAAAGAAAGGGAGAACTTCAGTGGTCACAGGCCAGCAGAACTGATAACCCATTGGTATATGGGCCTCCCAAGTGCTTGGCTGTTTCCACACTCTGAAGCAGACAAGTGAACTAGAAGCTTCAGCAGACTTTTGATGATTCCAGATCTTGAACTTGATTTGGACTTGAACAAGATACACTGAGTCCTCCCTTGATAGGGGTTGCCAAACTGAAAACTGGAGCGAGTTCATTCACCTTTAATGGTAGTGCAAAAGATGGAATCTCTGCAACTGTTGCTCGTCATGCAACCAGGTAACAAGGAACACCTGCTGAAATTCCCTCTTCTACACAATCAGTAAAGGTACAGAAGACATCTCCATTTTGACTCTAGCAACCTCAGATGGTCATAATTTGTGCAAACAGGACCTATTGCTCTATCCATATTTCTACAAAATCCAATAAGAGTAACCATATATGAAGCAGCAACAGTTTTCCTGCAGCAGCCAATAAAACTCACTCCCCAGAATCCTCTGCAAGTGCAAGGTTTCCTGGGTTGACATGCAGAGATTTCTTAGCGGACAAATCAATGCATAAAGCATTTCTTGGAAACTGATTAACTAACTATATCAGCTTATATGAAATTATTCCTGTATCAGCTAATACTTAACTAAGGATTTACATAACTCCTCCTGGCCACCCAAAACCTGGTGGACAAACATCATTCTGTTGTGCTTGGCAGAATGGCTCTCCTTCTTTCCATGCCTGGTAAAGTAGGATGACTGGTAAAGTAGGATGGGCGGGCAGGTTTTGATTGTGGCAACAGTGTCAAAATCAAAGTTGTGTTTGTGACTACAAAACAGTGATGTAGTCTTAACACTTAAAGCTTTGCTCACCACCATCTTGTGCAACTATTCACAGAAACATAGTCCATCCAAGAACGGACACATTATTTTTAAAGAAAGCCCAAACCTCTTGTTCTAGACACCTGGTTTTCTGACCTTCAGACAACCTCTCTATCTTTGACTTGAACTTTGGAGGCCTATAAGCTAAACCATCTGGTAGCCTGAGCACCTCTTTTGAGCTCTTCTGAGTTCATCTGGAATAAACATCTTCAAATGTGTTCACATCCCTCTGCAGAAGAGAGGGAAAATGCACGTCATTTTACAATACCTAGCAGTATTTATCATATTACTTACATTTTTGTTCTAGTTCATAGCTCCCCCACCATCTGCCACATGTAGTGTATCCCTCCGACAACTGAATCATCCAGTGAATTTCATGATTTGGTGGGGACAGACCTTGTATCTCTCAAGTTGCAGTCCATAAACTAACTACTATACCACACTGGTGTTGGTAGTGTCATGCAGCCATTCTGAGAAGATGCAGAAAGGATTAGACTCTGTTGTTCTGACTTTCAGTAGTCCAGGAACATGAGGAGGGTGGATTACAAAATAATTTAGGGTGTGCTCCTGGGGCACTTTCACAGTACACACTAAAGTCTAATCTGCACTACAGAAATAATAGAATTTGATAATACTTTAACTGCCATGGCTTAGTGCTGTGAAATGCTAGGATTTGTAGTTTCTTGTGGCACCAGAGCTCTCTGACAGAGAAGGCTAAATAGCTCACCAAACTGCAAATCCCAGGATTCTACAGTATTGAGCCACAGTAGTTAAAGCAGTGTTGAATTGCATTAATTCTACTGTGCAGATTAGGCCTCAGAGCACTATGATTCCACTTTAGTAACCATGGCTACACCGGAGCTCTCTGAGAATTCTACTGTAAATATGTGTCTGTATACCTTCAAGTAGTCTATCATCCTCTGGCAACCCCATGAATTTCATAAGGTTTTCATAGGCAAGGAATACTCATTTTGCCAGTTTCTTTCTCTGAAATGTAGCCTACAGCACCTGAGATTTGTTGGCAGTCTCCCATCCAAGTATTAACCAGAACTCACCCTGCTTAGCTTCCAAAAATCAGGCAGAATTAAGTACCTTTAAATACCTCTCCCTAAACAACAAATCCCAGAATCCCATACGGTAAAGCCTTGGCAGTTCTAGTTCAATCGTAAGGTTATAATTGTGAATTGTGAAAGGGCTTCAAAAGTTTTATCACAGTCCTTGAGAGTGGATGTTAAACCCTTCCTTCCCCAGGCACAATTCTGATTAAAGTCTTGCACTCTCCCTCTCTCACACACAGACACACACACACCCTTGTGGTCTCTTCCAACTCTATGATTCTATGATATATATATCACATTTGCCCTTAGGGAAAAGCCTTGCATCCATGCAAGCTTTTTTCCTTAAGACTAACTGATCTGCCAGGGTTGGGCAGGGAGATAATTTTCATTGTCATTGCTGCTGGTGAAGGAAGGATTAAAAAGCTTCCATCCCTTGCATGCTGTGTTCCTGATTAAAACCTCTCCCCACCCTCCTGTCCTTCCTATTACATATTTTTAAAACCTGGATGCCGTTGCTAACCCCACAGTAAAATTAGAATGTGGAGCATTACTTTGAAGAAGAATTAATATGAAACCAGGGACATAAATCTTCACTTTTTTACATTCTTGCGTGGAAGATTGAATACTTTCAAAACTCTTCAACCCACTGGGTCAAATCATAAAAGTTTTTGCATGGTCTGCACATAAATGTTTTACAAGATTTTCCTCCACCACCTTTCTACAAAAGTTGACTTTTTCTTCAGAAGACAAAAAAAAAATTCCCACCATCTTTCTTCAAAAGGTAAAGTTTTTCTTCAAAAGACACACACACACACACACACACACACACACACAAAAATGCCCAAAGTGGGATGGCAGGTGTGGGGAAGGGGATAGCAGTTGACCATTTTCTTGTTGCAGTGGCCAGATGAGTCAAGACAGCTTTTCTCATAAGGGAAAGGAAAATTAGTATTCTTTCCATCTTTAGCTGAAGCCATCTGTAAATGGGCAGCAGGAGGAAGATCTCATATCCTCCAACTGTCTCGATTTGGCAAGCCAGTTCCAATCTATCTTCTGTTGTCCAATTTATCCGCTTCTTTTAAAATATCCCATTTCCTTTCTCTTCCTCTCACTTTCCCTTTTTTTTCTTCAGATTATTTCAGTTGTTGCAAACTGAGTTCAAAGTACAGAAGTAGATTGCAGACACTTAATTCAGCAGGAGGGAAAGGAGAGAAGTGGTTGAGATCTTGCCCTTCCCAGAAGGCTCAGACAAAAGCAACCTGCTGCAGTTTCTCTTTGCTTCTTTATTCTTCCTTATTTATAACTTTTGCCATTTGATATTGCTTGGCCAGATGTGTCCTGGTTTTTATCTGTAAAATGACAGAGGATATGATGATCTGGATATCAGTGTACCATCTTACCTCTTCTTAGTTAAGAATGTCTTGAGCATCTCATTGTGTTCATCCATCTTTTCCCAAGCTCTGAAAATGCAAAATGTAGTTTGGCCCTCAGTCTCTGGCATCAAGCAATGTGATTGTATCTCTGCAAGATAGCTTGCCCATGACCCTCATGTAATCTTTTATACTGAGTTAGCTCCAATGATTTTGAGTTTAAATAATAGAGTTTAGTCCTCTGACAATTCCGGTAGATACTTTCATTTTGCAAACTCTTATTTTGAACACCTTACTTGCACCAGAAGATTTTCTTTTTAAAACAATGGCCTTTGGAGCCTGAGAGATTCACTTTCACTTAAAGAAAACCAGATGTTTCTCTGGTGGAAGGAATTTTAAAAACAAATGTCTGACCTGAAATGAGCATTGAAGCCAGGCCAACCTTCTTTGTGCTTTCACCAGTGGAAATAGCTTATGCATGAACATATGGGGAAACTGTTGTTTCTATCCTACCTATTTATTTTAGGGCAACTTTCTCAGTAACAAAAAGGAGAAGTTACCATTGTAGTACAAACTAATGTGTTTTCATGTAGACTGCCCAATGAAAAACAATAAAAATAAAACATTGACAAAAATGAGATAATACTTCACTTCATAGGCATCTTGAAGACGTTCTGTAGACTGTCATGATAGTAAACCAGATTACATCAAACAGGCAAAGCCCATTTTTCCCAATCAAACTAGGCAAATTTGTTTGCCTATATTTGGTTCACTCAACTCATCTCCTGTTGTAAATTCAGCAGTTTCAAATAAATGTTTTCTTTCTTTCTGCAAACTAGATGGAAAGTAGAGGAAAGCAAGTCCAAAGAATTGGAAAATACAGGTACTCATAGGATGAGCCTCAAGAGACGGAGGGAGAAACTTATGCAAGCCCAAAGGACATTGTGTACTCTACTGAAAGCATTTCCCACTTGGGATGCCAGACCAGGGAGGCTCTAGTGATGTAATTCAGCATGAAACCTTATATAGTTGGCTCTCAGTATCCATGGATTCAACCATCCACAGCTTTAAAAATAAAATTTAAAATCCAAAAAGCTAATCTTGATTTTGTCATATTATATAAGAGACACCATTTTGCTATGTCATTGTATATAATGGGACTTGAACATCCACAGATTTTGATATCTGTGGGGGAGGGCAGTCCTGTGGGCCGTTTACACTACGGTATAAATTGGTTTGCAAACCAGTTTAAAAGGGGATCGTTTACACTTGCATCGGATTTTTCCAACCCAAATTTGAGGGGGGGACTGGTGCAAATAACCCGATGCTTTTGAAACTGAGGGGTTTTTTATCATTGGCAATGGGAACTTGCATTTGATTCAATATCGGAGCATAGGAAGGGAGGGGTTAATGGGCTGATCAAGCCCACCCCTTTCGTCTCTCCCTGCCACCAAAGCTAAAGCCAGGGAACATCATTATTCCTGGGAACATTATTAGATTGTGTACTTTTTTTAAAATAAAAAAATTTGTCAGCTTATGCACATCTTTGTTATTGCATGGCCACAGTAGACAATACCTTTAAATATTCATGTCATTGATATGACAAAGGTGTGCGTGGTTTGATTGACACTTTTTTAAAAAAACTGTTAGTGGGGGGGGGGGTAGGTGTCATCTTTTCCTCTTTCCTCATAAATAAAACCACAACAGACTCCGCTTCCAAGTTGGCGCAAACAAAGCTCTCACACACATATTGTATTGCATTTATACCTCACATTTAAAGCTATGGGAGTTTCTTGGCTGAGAGAGTGTGCTGAGGAGGAGGAAGAGAGGAAGGTTTTCTATTGGACTGGGAAGGAAGGTGAATTTGTCCCCCTTACTTCATCTGCACCGCCGAAGGCTGATTCCCAGAGCACTCGAAAATTGGGGGGGGGGGAGTTCTCTTGGGAACATGATGAGAGGCTGGATTAAAAAAAAATTGACAGCTTATGCACACCATTTTGTTTTTTTATGTTTCTGCAGATCTGAGACTACAGCACGTTCCAATTCAAGCATACCTCATACTGCACTCCAGTTCCAGGAGTCCTCAGTTTCCAAAGGGAACATCACAGCCAAACCTTCAGAGAAAGTACTGTATTCACGGTTTGCACATTCTGCTTCAATTGTCAACTTGTCACCTACAAAATCATCTTCCAGAATGGTCAGATTTCCCATATCATCACTTCTGACTCTAGATAAATCTCCAGGTAAGCCCGTAAACTGGCCCTGAATCCTTTTAAAAACAGTGGTATCATTTCCTGAGGCTACTGGAAGCCCGTTTACAAAATGGCCAGGAAATAATGGGTTTGCACCATATTTTGAGATGCATTTTATTAAGGAAAATGAAAAGTGGTTTCTGTACATGATGCATGAACACTGCAAGCTACATTCATTCCCCAGAAGAGAAGGAAGAGTAAAGAAGGGTTTGGCCAAAAGGGAGGGGAAGGAAGAGAGAGAAATAATAAGCCATGGATTGTTTTTTTTCTAGCTGTCAAAACTCCATCAGGCCAGACTACATGATATGTCCCTACCTTATTTTTAGTGGAGATGCTCCCTCAAGTGATGAAAGTTGTTTTCTCATAGTGCATGCTTTTCTGCGCCTGTGTATCTTATCTTTAGTGTGCTTTGTTTTGTGATTGCTTATTGGAAGATAAACACAGACTTAATCTGTAAATCTGATGGCACAGGCATGTATCTCTGAGAAACTGTCTTTGCTAAGAAGAAAACAGACCAATAATTGGAAATATGCATCCTTCTTAAAGTCCAAGGAGTTTATCACATGTAATTTTCACGCTAACCCTGGCACAAGACGGGGTCGGGTGGAACGGGTTAAAACTGATTTTACCACAAGCAAAATTGCTGCTCCACTGCCACCCGACCATCACCCGTCTTCCAGCAATGCTTTGGAAGCCAATTTTGATACTACAAGAGCACTGCTGAAGGACGGGTGATGGTCAGGCAGCAGTGCAGCAGCAATTTTGCGTGTGGTAAAACCTGTTCCAGCCCAATCTCGTCCCATGCCCAGGTCAGTGTGAAAATTGCATGCGATAAACTCCTACTTTGACCCTAAAGTTTACATAAGAAAATGTGTGGCTGTCTTTGTTAGGCCAGTTATCTGAGTCTAGTGGCAGACATGTGCATCTTTTTTTGCTCTGCTATTGTGAACTACAAATCGAGCTGTAATATGCTCTCCACAGCTTTAGAAATACACTTGTCCCTCCATATTCTCAAGGGTTAAGGACACGACCCCCGTGAATATGGAAAAACTTCAAATAACAAAACTACCATGTTTTTACCTGAGAGGACACCTCTCTAGGCATCTCTAGGTCCTCCGATTCAACTCTGTGGTCAATGTCCAACAGCCACTGACCACAGAACTGCGCTGGAGGAGCTACAAATGCCTAGTAGAGTATTCTCTCTAGGAATGTCTAGGTCTTTCAGTGCAACATTTAGTTAATGTTGACCATAGAGTTGCACTGGAGGACCTAGATATTCCTAGAGATTACATATTAATCAAATCTGTGAATAATCAAATCTGCAAATATCAAAGCCGCAAATATGCAGGGATGAGTATATTTGCTTTTCCTTCTCCCTCCCCCCTGCAAATGTTCCCTCTGCACCACACCAGTATGTATGATATGACTGCTGGATGGGGCCATGTAAAATTCAGTATCCCTCCCCTAATACCATTTTAGCAGGCACCATTTTATTGCCGTGTTTATTTTTTAATCTGTCATTTAATTGGTTTGGAATAGCGGTATATAAATAAAAAACAAATTAACATGCTTTTCAGACAGTTTTTAAATAAATAAAAGGCATAACACCATAATGCTTTCATTGTTAAGTAAGGATGAGAACCATCAGTACCCTGGTAGAGCACAAAACTGCAGCGGTGTCCTTATGCTAGGCTTTTGCCCCCAGTGCAAAAACCTTTTTTAAAATGGTTGTTATTCTGGCCTGCGTTTTGTATCAATTTATGGTATCAGATCTAGCTCCACCATGAAGCAGATGCTTGGTGGTTGCAGCAAACCCATCACCATTCCCTCTGCTGAATTTGCCTCATCCCCAGTGTTAAAATAAAATTCATATGTCAATTTGATCTTTTTCTGTAAATGTGGACATCTTTTTCCTTCATCTTGATATATTAATATACCGATAATCAAAGTTCAATGAACAATAAAGAGTAATTGATATATTTATAACAGAATGCCTAGCACTGCATAGTATTATCCACAAAGATAAAGAAGAAATGTCTCAGAATGCTAAAAAGATTAACTTTATATGCTTAAAAACCTGACATGTTTTGACCTGTGAATGCTTTTTAGCTTTTCTTTGGGTGGGTATAGTAACAAGTCATCGCCAGACGACACATAAATACTTGCTATTCAGTTACACAAGTGCATTAATATCTTTGTACACTGCTTACAGCCTGTAAATACCCAAGCTGCTGAAATTTCTGAGCCAGAAAATCCAAAACCACTTACTGACAGAATGAAAGCATTAGGCTGAAGTTTTTTAATATAGCCAAGTCTCTTTTTACTTCATGTTACGCTGGATGAGTTCCAGTTTTTATTCTCTTCCATTTTTTTTAACTGCTATAACACCATAATAATTATGACAACATTTAGAAATGATTTAAAACAATCAGATTACTGCCATTTTAGCAACTGGCTTTAACAAAAATTACTTTTATGGTGATGTACTGTTTTTCATCAGTTTTAAAATTAAAATTTAATTAATTTTAATTCTGTTATTTAATATTGTTTTAATCTTGATTTGGTATGTTTTTTAACTACGTGTGCCCCCTTTTATACTAGCTTGGGAGAAAGTGGAGATATATATAAATAAAGCGATGGATGGATGGATGGATGGATGGATGGATGGATGGATGGATGGATGGAGATGGTCAGAGAGAAGTTCTTTAAATTACTTTTAGAAAATCAACGTTGTAGCCTTGTGCTGTTATAGTGTTATACCTTCTTATCTTTTTTTTAAAATGTTTTTTTGGTAAAAGATTGATTTCATTCAAAAGTGGCTAAGGTCATAAAATAGCATCCATTGTAAGGATGATAAGGAACATATGCTGACTTGCAATAGGTTCACTTTCCTGATATTATTATTATTATTATTATTATTAACCTTTATTTATGAAGCGCTGTAAATTTACACAGCACTGTACATGCAATCTTTTTAGTTAGACGGTTCCCTGCCTAACATGACCAATAAAAGCTAAAAACACTAATGTAAATTCATGCTTCTTAGTCACGCTCAAAATGGAGGACATTTTGAAATTCCTCCAGGACAGAAGGCTTAAATGTAGGGCATGTCCTCAAAAAGGAGGACATCTGGTCACCCTAGGTCAATGGGCACAGATAGCACAGGTGCCTCATGGTTGACACATGCTCTTTATACACAAGAGCAGGACGTGTTTCATTGCCCAAAGTCTGTAACATTGCTGAATCTGAGCATTGCTTAATAAATCTTGGACAGGAGACAAGACCTTCTACTGTATCATAAACCTTGCTAAGGAGACATGGGAACTAAGCTACTTACTTGCATTTGTAGTAATGAGTGCAGGTGGAAGTGGACTATTTTTGATATGGGACTAGAAACCACGTTTGGGTGTGAAGCGGCAGAAATTAACAGAAAAATATGGTTTTGGTTTTGTCAGTAATTTAACAACATTAACATATGCATACCCTCCAACATTTCACAGATGAAAACACAGATGCATGTGACCCAGCAACATCAAGGTTACCGCTCCTAAATTATGGAATGACCTGCCAGAAGAGATCCGTCATATCACCACTCTTGATGCCTTTAAGAAGGCTATTAAGACGGGTCTCTTCCAGCAGACCTTCCAAATTGATCCTCCTGCAACTGATGCAGGTCACCCCTATTCACCTCAAATGTTCCTCCTATGCCTGCCTATTAAAAAAAAATTAAAATTTTTATTTACTTATTTTAAGTTTATTTATTTTAAATATTTAATGAAATAAATTGTAATTTGATGGTTGTATTTAGCTAAGGGATGAGGGTTGGAATTTTAGTTTGTATACGTTATGTATTGTTTATGCATTTTATGTATTTGTTTATGTAAATTTGCAAACCGCCTTGATCCTTTGGAAAGGTGGTGTATAAAATAATAATAATAATAATAATAATAATAATAATAATTATTATTATTATTATTATTTGGTCAGGATGATACAAGCCAAGAAATACTGCAGCAGTTTACTTTTGCTTGAGCTTACTGGCAAGATTCTTCCCCTAGTTTTCTGTCTCCCTTCCGGAATTAATTCAGTGCAAACTACTTTTGTGCTTTGAGCTCAATTTGCAGAAATTGAAGTGACCTGAGGACAAAGAGAGAAACTGGGAGGAGCAGAGACAAGATGGGACATTTTAAAAGCAACAGAAAAAATAGATGACAGATTGATCAAAACTGTTGCTGCCAAACTGGGGCAGTTGGAGGGTTGTTTGGGGCTTAAAGCTTTTTACTAGGGGTTTACAGTTTCTTAGATCTTAGTTTCTCTAAATGGGTCAAGAATGCACATAAGACAAAGGTCTGCCATGCTGGATATGGAAATATCATTGTGAATGTTTTTTCCCCAAAGGTTGTCTACTCTTCCCCTCCTCCATTCTTTATCCTATACTTTGCTTGTTACTGCAGTACAGTACTGTAGCTGCTGTACAAAACAGTTCCAAACTACCTTTAAAATGTTGTTTAAAATGATTGTTCAGTCCTAGTTTGAAGTACCTCCACATCAACCATCATGGGAGTTTTCAGATATTTATTATGAAGATAACCATCCATCCGGTACCCAGAGCAATCTATCCCTCCAGCAGATGAGTGCAGGCCCTGATGGTTGAAAAACCATCAAAAGATGTGGGAGGGGGGGCAATAGAAGTCTTATTAGGTGACATTAGCACAGTCATTCTAGAGATGGAAGAAGGTTCAATAGATTCATTACTGGCTCTTGGTTGATGCTACACTTTCAAGCAACTCAGCAATTTCATGGTAACAGTGATTCCACTGATGGCCCAATTTATTACAGTTTAGCAACTGAAGGTAATTCCAGCAAGGTAATAAATCTGCATGTCAGGAGCAAAACATTCACTTTACCAGCTGTGTCTCATTTTATAGCCATAGGTTGGTGCGAGAGGATGCGGGAGTACCATTTCACAACAAAGGGAACTCAAAGAAAGTAAACTATATTATGCAAATTCATTTCCTTAATAGGTTCTGAATGCTAACTTCTTTTTTAATACATTTCTGCACTCTGTTACTTTTTTTGCTCAACAGCTCCTGGCAGTGGCAGCTTTTTACTACAAAAACAATGTACTCCTTGCTCTAGCATCTCCAATATTGATAGCAATGTACTCGGGCAAGGTCAGGACTACGTCAGAGCTCTGTTCTCTGGATCCAAGAAGACTGTTTCAGAAGTTCCACCAGTGATGAAATTAGGAAAGCAACATATTCCAACTGAATACTATGACTCTTCAGCATCCAGGTACAATCATAATATGGCAGTGGGCAGAGGTGGGAATAACTACCGTAGTTATAAGTAACTAGTTCCTCTATCAGTGAACCTATAACTGTGTAAGTGTAAACGTAATAGTAATGGTATCAGTAAATGGTAGAGGAAAATATCACAGGTTTCCAATGTTGACTCATGCTGTGCTTTGTCCTTGTGTTCATTTGTGATCTGTTGCGGGTGTTGAGACAACAAGATGGTCAGGAGCAGAATAGGTTTTGTACCACAGGACAGTGGCTTGTTGCATTCAACTGTTGTTTCTTAAAAATGAATGAGAAAGGTAACCTTTTAGTTACTGTTAGGAAACAGGTGAGTTTAAAGTTGTTTTCTCAAAAGGGAGAATAAAGAATTGTTTCCCTAGCAATTATAGCTGACTATGGGGGGCGGAAGGTAGGACCTGGAATTATAATTATAGCTAATTACTATTTAAAAGTAACTTTTCAGGATCTGGGGGACTAGCATATCAGAGGCCCAAGGAATTCTGTTTCCTTTAGCTCTTGGTGCAAGCAAGTACCCTTTGCCCTCCATTTAGCACCATTGCAGTGCCTGTTTTCTGAGTAATGCCATCAGACAGATGTGAACAGATAAGCTCTTACCCCAAGGAACTTGCAATCTAAATTTCAGTGTGGCTAAGGTACTAGAGAGGATGGGAGAGAGTACACAGACAATAAAGGATTAGCAATTTCATGTATTTGGATTTTATTAGTCTTTGTTTATGTCAGATACTGACCTGACTTTAGCCCTCCTGCACAGTTTTTGCTCTGGTACTCATCTGTCCTGACTCTGTTGTCAAAAAAGCCAGTTAAAAAAATTACAAACAATGCATTATATGGGTTGATATTTTTTGTAAATCAGAGATTTGCTGTATTACAAGAGAAAGATAATGGTATCACAGACTTACAGTCTCAGAACTGGAACAGGTCCAGAAATAAGTTGTGCAGGCTGACCTGATTCCATATATCCAATACCTCATTCAGTCTTTCCTGTCTGCTCAAGATAGCGGCTCACACTGAATTACTTCTGGAATTAGTTTTGTTTTGTTTTCTCCCATAGATAAATGTTTGAAATACCAATATTTGTTTCTGTCTAATGTATGGAGAAATGGTGAATTTTGAAAGTGTTAACAATCTATATTACCCCTTTCTTACCTGGAATGTCACAATGCAAATGAATGGGAGCAGCTGCAAAGGTTATCTTGTGTGGTTCATGAAGTTATACTCTGTCTGCAGAGTGTAGACATCCTGTCTGCACTCTTCTTCCTTCTCCTTTGGCATGGGACATTTGTATGGCTTATAGATTCCATGCTAGTCTTTGGCAGGCGTCAAACAGATTTAACACATGGCTTCCACCAACCTCTCATCTCTTTCTTTAAGCTTTCTCTCTCTCACACACACACAAACATAGAGAGAGAGAGCTGAGATTGAGGAGTGCTCTGTGCACCTGCCAGAGTCAATATACCTCTCATGCAGTTCTGCAAGCAAGAGAAGGGCTGAGTCAACACATCTAAAGAGTCAGTGCTATCCCAATCAGAGCTGGACATTCCCTCATGACTTAACCAGTTATTTTGTGGCAGGGCTGAAGCCTTTTGAATTCTAGTCCTTCATGTCAATTATTACCAAAAATAATGCTTTGCCAACCACACAGTTGTCCATTACATGGAGGAAACATGATCTCAGTTTGCCGTCCCAGAGGAATTATTACCTTACAGCGCTCCAACCAGCCAGTTAAGTAAAGTGAAATTCATTTCTTTGCAGTTTCCTTCTTTGTAATGCTTATTGCTTATTGCTATGATGTCTCACCCTCTTTCTGGTGCTAATAGTGCCCAGTGGATTTGGGTTGCAAGTTCTCCTCCATGGAGTAAGACAGGCAGTGGCCTTCCCATTTTTGATGGGAGAAAGAAGTTTCAAATCAGAAACAGAGTGAAAAAAGAAAGGGAGGGAAGGAAGAAAGGAAGGAAGGAAGGAAGGAAGGAAGGGGAGAAAAGTAAAGAAATAAAGTTTAGAAAAATGTTTTATTTGTGTTATATCTTTGTCTGTCCACAGCAGTACTGTTCTCTACTGAAAAAATATAGTCACAAATTTATTTATTTTTTAAATTTACCATTTGGTTTGCTATGGGGAAAATAAGAGTAACTAAGGGCCTCTACAGACCGACAATAAATGCCGATGTGGGAGAAGAGTGGGGATGTGTTGATCACATGATGCATGCCACAACATTGCCCTGAAGCTGCTGTTACACTGTGTCGGCAGGCAGCATCATGGCACTCCTCTGGTGCTGCATCCACAGTACAAAAGGGAGCCATTTTGCGGCTCCTTTTTGCACCGCGGAATGGCCAGGTCAGGCCGCAGCATGTAGTTGCCATAGCCCTAATCTGGCGAAGAAAAAGGTGGCTGCAGGCTGCCCCTTATGGGGCCTCTAAATGTTGAAAGAAAGAATAGACAGTCACCTTCTTTCCTGCAGTTGCATATATAGAATAAATTGCTTTCCGTTTTTCACTGAAGGATTTTCTTGCTCCATGTCTCAAAGGCAATTTAAGCAGTTATTTGTTCTGTCAACAATACAAGGCAAAACACAGTGTAACTATCAGAATTTTTACATGTGCTTGGCAGTTTAATTCTCATTTACTCTTGTAAGCTGTTACAGGATCTGAGAAAGAGCCTTTTCCTTGGGCCCACTGGGTGGCAGGAGCTGATGCTTGTTAGATGCTATTTAGATGCATTAAGATGCCTATGAGATGCTGTTAAGCTTATCAATTTAAAGCAAGGGGGGGACCAGATTTTGAGTTGGGAGGACCAGACCTCTCCCCTGCTCCTGTCCATATAGACATCTACAGGCCAGATGACATCAGGGACATGACCTGATGTTACAAGGATGGGCATATCCACTGATATAACTGGGTTCCTGGCGAAACTACATGATGGAGAGTTTCCATTCAGAACTTTGGCTGAGAATCAGTTGTTGGTCCTTCACTCTTCCCATGTGGGGTAGCCTCCTTTCAGCAGGTGAAGGTAACCCACTTCACTCCTATACACTTTAAAAACTGAACAGCAATTTCCTTCTGTAGCCATGTGAACCTATCTCCCCTGTTTGTTCAAAAACGTTTTTTGGATCATGTCCTCAGAAAGATAAATGTAGCAGATGACTTCCATTGAAAAGCGTTTCGGGCAAGTTTCCCACTTGTGGCCATAAACAAGGTAACAAAAGTGACTATCCACTCATCAAATAGAACAGTAGATCATAATATCACAACATTTAAAATCATTAACTGAGCTATTTTCACACCTCTCAAAGCACCAGCACTTTAATCAACAGAGTGACATAATGGGAAAAACATGTGCAAAGTCTTCATTTGGCATGTGTATCTGGACTTGCTGTATGGGTCAGACTGACTTTCACTGGTGGAAAAATGAACCAGCATCCTTGCTGTCCATGTTTTTCAGTAATCCTTCACAATAAACATGAGTAGAACTGTCTGCAAAAGAGAATAAAGCATGCACACAGTGGTGGCTGTTGGTACATGAGTGTAGTGAACCAAAAAGAGGGTCAGCGCCATTAACCTCTTTTAAAATCTGGAATAAATTCAAAGTGAGTTCACTGCACCCCTGACATGAAACTGGCCACTACTGCATGATGTATGCAGTCGTCCATAGATAATATATAAACAGAAGCCAAGCTGCATTTCCTTCGCTTTCTTTTATTTGTATCTAGTGTAATACTGGAAGTTGGCGTGGAGAACTTTATTGGTGGAGTTGCTTTACACCCAGTACACAACCTTGCTCCAGGTTATTGTCTCTGTTCTATTCTGTAATCCTACTGTTCCATGAAAATAAATCACAGATCCCTTATCTTGCTTCTTCTCTGTCTTCCTGAAAAATGAGTACCTTAGACCTTAATTATTTTAACACATTGCCTTTTG
>NC_056526.1:89514167-89554601 GCF_019175285.1 Sceloporus undulatus
GTGTGTGTGTGTGTGTGTGTGTGTGTGTGTGTGTGTGTGTGTGTGTGTGTGTCAAAGTAATACATAGTTCTTAGAACTCCAGTAGCATTCCCTCCAACATTTCACAGATGAAAACTTGGTGGGCAAGGAACATTCCCAAATTTCAGGGCCTGGATCCTCTTCTCTGATCCTTGTGCGAGGAATATTAAGAGTCCTGCCCTCAAATGTGTGTATACATATTTTCGTTATTTGTTAGATAGTTTGAATGGCATACTGTGCAACTGTGGTTGATGCATAATATGTCATACTTAATTACTTCTCTAGGGGCTCCTTGTGTGACACTACTCTTGTAACATCACCAAGCCCAGTGTCCTATGGAATCACAAAGAGTTATTCTTAGTTCTCGGGGTTTGACCCTGCAACTTTAGGGCCTGACATAGTCCTGACTATCATGCAGGATACATGACCAGTAAATTTTTCCCCATTTTGGGAGGAGGGGGAGGCAGGGAGACTTTGGGGGAAAGTATGGGAAAACTAGATACTTCCCTCCCCCTGCCCCATACTTCCCTTCTCTAGGCAGGCACCTTCCAAATATGATAATCTCTTTTTGTACCCTGTATTGGTAATCACTAAATGCTATAAGGAGCTTGAGAAGCACTAACTCAGTTTTCATCTGTTTTTGTATTTTAGTGCTGTTGGGAACCTTAAAATAGTTGAAGTTCATTCATGTGGCCATTATGTGAAGATACTAAACACATCTCAAGATAAAGAAGAGGGGATTGGAGATCACACACTCCAGCAGAACCTCAATGGGCATCCAGTAGCAGTTTATAAATTTCCCCCAAAGATCAGAATGAAGGCTAATTCTTCAATAACAGTGAGTGAAATAACACGGATGAGTTGAACTTTACTGTTAGAATGCAAAGTAATCCCAGACAGGCAGTAGTTTACATATCAAGTGCTAGCAACTTTGCCCATATTAGACACCAAAATGACTAGCCATTCATATTGGCTAGATATATGGAATTTTCCTGCTGATGTAGGTGGCATGCATTGTGCAACTAATTGATCAAAAGTAACATAGGTTAGTGTTTGTTTCAAGACAGCTCTGAAGGCATTGTAATCATTGCTGTTATTACACTACTGTAGGAGGAGAAAACAGTAGAGAAGATAATGCAGTGGCAAAAGAAAAGGGCCACAGGTTCTGTGATAACAGAATGGAGAGCAGCCAAAACTGTTTTCATCAGGAGAGTACAGCTGTTGCCACACTGCAGAATTAATTTAATTGTCATGGCTCCATCCTATGGATTCCTGGGATTTGTAGTTCATTTTGACACCAGAGCTCTCTTGGTAGAGAAGGCTAAACATTTCACAAAACCACAAATCCCTGAATTCCATAGCATGGAGCCATGGCCATGAAAGCAATGTCAAACTACCTTATTTTTGCAGTCCAGATGCAATCAAAGCTTGTCCTCCAGCTCCCAATCAAGTTGGGAGTTGGCAGGGTGACTTTCTTTCTTGATAGAGAAGGCATTCCCTGCTGTCCTTCACCTCCCACGTACTGGTCAAAAAAGTGCCTTGAGGTGGCATGATCGAGTTTTACACTGTCTTAAGTCACCAGTAGGACTGTGACCCCCAAGAGTAACTTTTCCATACTCTGCATATTACATACCAGTTCTTGAAACCATAGCCTATTGGCTTCTTTGGATAAGGAAAGATTAGATTTGGAAGAGACTGCAAAGGCCATCCAGTCCAACCCCCTGCTATGCAGGCAATCTAAATCAAAGGATCCCTGACAGATGGCCATCCAGCCTCTGTTTAAAGACCTCTAAGGAAGGAGACTCCACTACACTCCGAGGGAGTTTGTTCCACTGTCAAACAGCCTTTACTGTCAGGAAGTGACTCCTAATGTTGAGGTGGAATCTCTTTTCCTGTAGTTTGCTTCCATTCCTCCGGGTCCTAGTCTCTGGAGCAGCAGAAAACAAGTTAGCTCCCTCCTCAATATGGCATCCCTTCAAGTATTTAAACAGGGCTATCATATCACCTCTTAACCTTCTCTTCTCCAGGCTAAACATCCCCAACTCCCTAAGTCCTTTCTCATAGGGCATGGTTTTCAGATCCTTCACCATTTTAGTTGCCCTCCTTTGGACATGCTCCAGTTTCTCAGCATCCTTTTTAAATTGTGGTACCCAGAACTGGACACAATATTCCAGGTGGAGGCTGACCAGAGCAGAATAGAGTGGCACTATTACTTCCCTTAATCTAAACACTATACTTCTATTGATGCAGCCTAAAATCGCATTAGCTTTGTTAGCTGCCACATCGCACTGTTGACTCATGTTCAATTTGTGGTGTACCTGGACTCCTAGATCCTTTTCACATGCAGTCTCGTTCAGCCAGGTATCCCCCATCCTATATCTGTTCATTTCATTTTTCCACCCTAAGTGCAGTACCTTACATTTCTCTGTGTTGAAATTCATTTTGTTAGCTTTGGCCCAGCTTTCTAATCTATTAAGATCATTTTGAATTTTGATCCTGTCCTCTGGAGTATTAGCTATTCCTCCTAATTTTGTGTCATCTGCAAATTTGATAAGTATACCCCCAATTCTGTCATCTAAGTCATTGATAAAGATGTTGAATAGCACTGGGCCCAGGACAGAGCCCTGTGGGACCCCACTGGTCCCTTCTCTCTAGGATGAAAAGGAGCCATTGTTGAGCACCCTTTGGGTTTGGCCGGTCAACCAGTTACAAATCCATGTAACAGTTACGTTGTCTAGCCCACATTTTGCTAGCTTGTTTGTAAGAATGTCATGGGGAACCCTGTCAAAAGCCTTACTGAAATCAAGATATACTATATCCACAGCTGGTAGTTTTATGAAAAAAAGAGATTAGATTTGTCTGGCATGACTTCTTTCTCTGAAACCCATGTTGACTTTTTGTGATTATGGCATTGCTTTCTAGATGTCCACAGACTCTCTGTTTAATGATCTGCTCTAGAATCTTGTTTAGGCAGTAGCAAATGGAAAAAATTGGACAGAAGTTATTCTCACCATTGCCTACCATTTCCCTGCTCCATTGTGGTCTCCCCATTAGACTTTTCCCCTCTGGAGCTTCCTGTATTTAACATACTATGGGGGGAAATCCATAGGAGAAAAAGGGAAGTACCCTCTGTGTTGTTATACAGTCTATCATCCCTCTTGGAGCAGGGATTTATTAGCTGTTATGTTGTGGGGGAAATCTGAGAAATAATTATGTGTGCATAATTGTCTTGTCTTCTTGTTGCAGGTGTGGGCTGTTTGTTCTAAAATGACACATAGACCTCCAACAGACTATCTTTGGAAGGATATGGACAAATTTAACCCAGGACCAGAGTGCACCACTATCCTTTGTGGTCCTACTGGACAGGTAATTATTATTATATTGACCTCCTGTGTGTACTAGAATCGCCTCAAGCCTGGCTTTCTTCAATTAGGGCATATTACAAAAGATAAAGTACACATCTTAGTATAACCATAACACATCTATTTTGAAGGATGAGATAGCAGGTGATGGGGGGAAAAACATTTTCAGAGACTCTGGAGAGACAATGCCAGTCAGAGTAAGGTACATAAAAAAACAGGCTGATCTTGTTTGAAAGCTATGTCTCTTTGGTAGTGCTATATTGCTAAATGTCTTCCTTTCATCTCCTGAAATATTCTGGGATTTTTGGCTTAGAAACCCTCAGAAATTAAAAAATCCTTTCAGTCCATTTATTATGCACATCAATAAAATTGTTAAGATTGGCAGCCTGAAACCAGAAGAATATTCAGATCACTTTCAGTCTCCTGTTCTTCCATTCTTAGTGTTTGCTGTGCAGTATATTCCAAGTCATACAGATAACAGATAACAGGGTCGAGTTAGCAGGGCTGGACTAAGAAAGTCATGTTAGAATACACATAGCATTAATCCACTCCTCCCCCCCCCCAAAGTTCATTAGTCCAGCAGATTTGAGAGAGGTAGTATATTTAGAACTCACTTATAATGGGAGGTCCTAAATTGTAGTTCACTTAACTTGTTTGCAAATTTGGTGTTGCAAGGAGGGGACAGGTAGGCAAAAGCAGTTACAGCTGCCTTGTTGCTCACTGTATTAGAGATTTTAAGAAAGATGAATGTTCTCCATTTGGGAGCCTCACTATCTGAGAAACTATTTGCTTGAGACCTAAATTGGCATAATCAGAACTTTTCTTGCTCATTTTCAGGCTGTTGCTTGGTATACTCCCATAAACTGGAACCGAGAGCAAACAAAGAAAGACGAAGAAGGCGATAATTTCTGTAGAAACCTTTTACAGCCCATTATAGGAGTACATCAGCAACAAGACCGGTGGGAAACTAGGGCATTTGAGACATGGCAAGGAAGTGTCAGTCAAAGTAATACAAAGGAGAATGAGCCAGAATTTATTTTAAGGTATATTTCTTGAATACATTGACTTATGACTTTATGTAAGGATCCATAATAGATGCAAGCTTGTACTCCATGGAGCATCTTCAGAGGACAGAGATGGTGCCTTCAAGAGCAATCCTAGAGGAACTCAAGCACTGATACTCAGTGTTTCTTATCCTCCTTAGCTATGTCAGAGCATCCAAAGAGAGGACATCTTAAAGAATCTTTATCCATTTGTCCCCTAGTTAAGAACAAGACATCTACATTTTTTGGAAATGCAAGTTCTAATATGGGAAACCTGGATTTCTTTGAGCCTGCCAGTCTCATGTCTCAGGCCTTATCTGCACAGGCTAAAAGGCTTGTTCTCCTGACCCATTCTAACATTGTCCTGTTTATATGACGCATGGATCAAACCCCGGTTCTGGTGTGAACAGTCTGGAAGACATCCGGCACATCCTGCATCAGAACCAGGGCATAACAAGGTTAATATGAACAAAAAAACGATTTCAATCTGGAGCACTCCATTTCTGTGCCATGGATAGTAGCTGTCTGCACACATGTCCTGATGGTCCACCAGAACAAGGTGCCCAGCATGTAATGGTTGCTGGGCAGCTCGTTCTGACCACAGAAGTGAGTGTCCCATGGTGTCTGCAGATATGCCAAGCGACCGAGTGGGATGCCCATGCAGACAGTCACTATGCCACAGAAATAGAGGCCAAGGTAATGGGGGCAGAACGGGGCAGTTGCAAGGCCAAGATACTCCCAACTGCCATGAGTCTCCTGTGCAGTGGAGACAAAGCCTCAAAGGAGCAATAACATCAGCAAAGATCATGAAAGGAGATGTCAGAACTTGGTCATTGTCTTGGGCAAGTTAGGAGTCTGAAATAGGTTATTACAGTTATATCTCAGTCTTCTGTGGGAGGCTTAGAGTGGCGTCTATGAAGCTTTCAATGGTCTTTCCTGCAGACAATTATGAGTCTACACCATTCAGCTTTAACAATGCTCCCAGACTTTTCATTGTAACAGAAGTAATATACAGAGAATCAAAGAGAGAATACACTGCTTCTCAGGAAAGGGAGCAGATGGCCATTCTCTATAATGAGTATTGGAGTAGTCTGTCAAGTTGTTAGTCCAGTAGTTTTATCAATTTAGGTCTTTCGACTACCTGTTTTCCTTTGGAGGACGGAATTCTTTCTGCCTCAGTTTATGTATTGTCTGCAGATGTATAGTCAGCTTTCTCTTATGGGTCTCAGCTCATGTTTGAGCACAAAATTTGTATGACTTTATAAGAGGACTACACTCATTACTCAGCTTCTCCTGGTTTTAAACCCACTATTACAACCCACTGTTATTTCAATAGGTATCTTGTCAAGGAATGTGGATTCCATAAAGTTTAGGATTGTTCTTAAAACAGTGAAATTGTTTAAATATATCTAAGCTGTGCTAAGCCTGGTGTCTACAATCTAATTGTAGGCCTAAGATGAAGAAGCTCTACAAGGGAACCTCTGCCCCTAGCCTGTCTCTGTCTCTTTCTTTCACACAGAGAGAGAGAAAGAGAGAGAGAGAGAGGCATGGTTCCCAGTGGCATCCCTAGGGTTGGCATCATCCGGTGTGGAAACTGATGATGGCAAACCACCCACCCACCCACCCACCCCATTGACCTTCTCTATACCACACCATACAGAATCCTTGGTAATTTTTTGTACTGATGTTACTAATAATCATAATTCCCATTTATCACGGAATGTAATGGTAATAGTTGTGATGTAAACAACTAGGAAAATTAAAAATAAATTACAATATCATACAGCCTCAGCCGACTTGGAAGAGCAAGGTTTTGTCCCCACCTCCCTTCTCCCATCTGCTGGGTTAACTGAATAAAAACTACTTTTGCACTTTGAACTCATTTTGCAATAACTGAAGTAAGCTAAGGGCAAATGGAGAAGTGGAAGAAGAAAGTGATTATGCCATTTTAAAACCATCTGACAGCAGTAGTGTCATTAGGAGGTGCAATGGTGTGGACCATACTGGGTGACACCCCAGAGGGAGGGGGGTGACATTAGGTGAGGTAGTACACCCTGGGGGGAGCAAGCAGCTGTCTCCTGGGTCCCAACCTTACTTGAATTACTACAAACTAAGTTCAAAGTATACAATACATTTGCACTCAATTAATTTACATGGAGAAGAGAGGAGATGTGAAATCTTGCTCTTCCCAGTAGGCTCAGGCAAAAGTAAAGTGCTACAGGCTGTCCTATGCTGTGTTTTTTCCTCATTAATAACTTTTACCATCTTGATCATACTCTGATGTTGCTTGGCCACATGCATTCTCATTTTCATCTGTGACATGGAGGGGAGTATGCATTAGGAAAATCATTTCAATGCAAGTCAGACTAGTAAAGTGAACAGTGATGCTGGAATAACATGACAGTCCTGTAATTTAAACCAATTTTACAGAATAAATCTTCCTACTTCTGAATTCTTTTGTTGTCCCTTTGCTGAAACATCATTTTCAAGTGTTCTGAAGGACACTGAATCCTCAGACAATGAAATTGCAGCGCTCTTAAGAAGTTACATCTACATGCCATGATCTGGACCTCCCTGACCAAAGCCAAAGAATCTTTATGAGGCACAAAAGCTTCCCCATTTTCTTTTTCTTTTTCTTTGTTTTTTGCCAGTATAGTCATGATCTTCATCGATATCAAAGGATGAATAATATATACTTCTACACTGAATATCATTGCCTAAATACCCTGAAAGCACTGGTCCCATCTGATCTTGGAGGCAGGACAGAGTCAACTCTGGTAGAATTCAAAGATACAATGTGTTAGTCTGTACAATCAGTATGTAGAGAGATCTTGTTAATCTCAAAAGTGCTGCAAGATCTACATACTGGGTCCACCCTGGTTTCTTCCTCAAAGTGAGAACACCAGGGAATACCAGGTACTGTAGGCTATATTCAGCGAAAAGCTATGGCAAACCACCTCTGAGTATTCCTTGCCTAAGAGAACTCTATGGAATTCTGGGGGTTGCCATAAGTCAATAGTCAACATGAAGGTACATGCTTTGCACAGAATGTCGCTTTGCCTTTTAAAAAATTGAAGTCTGTGAGGGGACTAAAAAAAAAGAATGTAAAAGCTAAACAAATACACATGGGTAATAAAGCAAATGAACAAACAGAATTTGAGGAGAGTATTTGTCAATACATCTCTTCTTTCTTCTTTCTTTTTTTTTTTATATACCGCTATTCCAAAGATCATAGCGGTGAACAGCAAGTAAGCTAATTAGCAAGTAAGCTAATTTGATCCCAACAGTCTGGGTACTCGTTTTAGCGACCACGGAAGGATGCAAGCCTGAGTCGAGCTTGGGCCCGTTTGCTGGTCTTGAACTCGCAACCTTGTGGTTTCGAGTGAATGGCTGCAGTACAGGCATTTAACCACTGCGCCACCACTGCGACTTAGATCCTGCATAGGGAGAAAGGCAATATAAAAATAAAGTAAGATAATAAATGTATCAGAAGAAGGAGTCCAGAGAAAGAGGCTGTTGGATAATATAAGAGATACAGGATTTTTGGAGACTATCGTACCCAAAAACAATTCTCAGTTATTTACCTCAGTCTGTACAGTGCAATAAATACCTGTAAGTACCATCCCAAACTGTTTTTTCAAGCAGAAGGCATTCAGAGGAACTAAAATAGAACTGATAGGAGTTGAGACTCTAATAAAGGAACTTTTTGTTGTGTGCCTTCAAGTTGTTTCCAACTGATGCCAACTCTAAGGCTATTGCAGGGTTTTTGTGGCAAGTTTCTTCCAAGGGAGCTTTCCCATTGCCGTCCTCTAAGGTTGACAGAGTGTATTTTAAGTCCTGCTGTGTGTAACGTGTTTGTCTATGTCTATAAATCTAATTAATTATTGAATACAATTAAATATAAATTTAAGTTCTGCTGTTTTTATTATTATTTATTGAATTGATTTTATTGTTGACTTTGTTTCCATGTTAATTTACTGTTAGCAGACTTGTGAGAAACTTTGCCCAAAATGGGATTTACAGGTAAATACATGTGGAAATAAATGTAAATGTGGAAATAAATACAAAGCAATTTTCTAGCTCACCAGGATTGGATGGCACACTTGACCAGCTTTTTGGGGATCCTCTTTCCCCATTCAACAGATTCACCATACTGTTTGCATATCAGTTTGGGATGGGGATGGAGAGGCCATTTTGGAGGAAAAGGGGCAGGGAAAACCACTTTCATCAGCCAATCTAAATTTAATTGGAAGGTGGCATGGTGGTTTGTGTGTTGGACTATGACTCTGGAGATCAAGGTTTGAATCCCCACTGAGAAAGAAAACCCACTGGGTGACCTTAGGCAAGCCATACTCTCAGCTTCAGAGGATGGCAGGTCCAAGCCCCCTCTGAAAAAAACCTGCCCCCCAAAAAACTATGATAGGTTCACCTTAGGGTCCACCATAAATCAGAAATGACTTGAAGGCACACAACAACAACAATCTCAGTAATGGGAAGGGATAGGGAGAACTCACTTCTTGGTGCATATAGCAGAGTCTGACAGATTTTATCAAAATAGTGTGATCAACAGAATTCAGAACTCAAAGAATTTAATTTTTAATAAAAACGTTCATAATTGCCAGTCAGAGAGTTCTGGGGGTTAGAAGGGGGTAATTTTTTCCAAGCTCTGATATATATATATATAACAGATTCTAAATGAAAGCTTTTGTTTTTATTTTTGCAGAGAAGAAAAGATGCCACCCACCCTGTTCCCTGTTCAGAATTCTTGGTGCCGAAGTCCCAGCTCTTCCACTCATCCCCATTATACAATGGGAAGATATTTAGCTTTGGGTGGTGACAAGAGTCATGCGTGCACTAGAACACAGCCAGTACAACCGAATCTAGATCTTGGTGAGTTAAGGGACATTTCTGGAGACGCTACTTCCATTTTTCTTTTCTATTTAAAAAAAATTCTGGCAGTAGGTAATATTTGCCACCGGAGTGAAAGATTTCTAACGCAGCCTCCTTTTGCATCAGGCCTGTCAACACTTATTGCTAACACTTCTCTCGTGTTGGTACAAGATGTTTGCTGTTAGGAGTGTCTCTTTCTGGAAAGTTAAAATGAAAGCTGAGGCTTTGCTGGGAGAGACCCATTCTGTGCATTGTTGATGAAGCAAGTGTGAAGAAACAGCGAGAATACTGCAAACATCAGGGAGAGATGCCTGCAAAAGATTTTGGTATCTACATGGTTGCATTTCATAAGGAATGATTAAAATGAACAGAATGCATGTCACATAGCTATGTTAGGTTCAAGTTTGATGGGTGCACCAGAGAGAGAGATTGATTGCAGTCCTCTCTGAAACTGCTCTGACAATTTTGTGTGTGTGTGAATTAGGCAGTGGGCGGAAGGGAGAGTACTGATCCTTTACTCTATTTTTTGCATTACTTTTGCCTACAGACACTTCCCTCCGGGTGTATTCACATGGCACTGTTACAACAGTTTGATGTAATTGACATGTCTCCAATCTGTGAATTTGTAGCTTGGTGAAATACATCTCTAGGCCCAGAACTACAACACTTTGGGTTTTGGGCAGAGAATCCTATTTCCTCAACCTACATATCCCAGGTTGAAGCCATGGCAGTTGAAGTGGCAGTGTGGCTGCACCGTCAGTTTGGTTTGGGACAGAAGGGAACTTGGGTGTGAAGAAAGCAATCCAGGAGGATAACTTGTAAGAGAAAGCATCTAGTAAAGGTTCAGTACTCCTCATCTGCTATTATGCCATTAAATGCTGCCCTCTTCCCTGTGCCATTCACATTTGCATGAGGATAATGTTTTAAGATATATATTTGCTACTGCCACATCTAGACCAACTTGAAAATAGTCATTGATCTTGAAAATCTCAGATAGATTTCAAAATCTCCATAGCAGGTTTCACCTAGTTTCTTGAATTCTCTTCACTGAGATATTTGGAAGAGAAAGCAAAGCCACTGTTGTTAATGTTGCCAAGAGAAACTGAGAGGTCCCAACTAAATGGGGACCATATGTCAGTTGTGATCTCACTTGGGGTGCAGCTACACTGCAGAAATAATGCAGTTTGACACCACCTGAAGTGCTCCATTCTATGGAATCCTGGGATTTGTAGTTTTACAAGGTATTTAGCCTTCTCTGCTGGTGCCTCATGAAATGACAAATCCCAGGATTATGTAGGATGGAGCCATGCAATTAAAGTGGTATCAAACTGCATCATTTCTACTGTGTAGATGCACCTTAGGTGGCCTCAGCGATGATACTGTGCCTCAGACTGCCCTTCCTTCTCATGGAGATAATAATGCCAATCCTCCTACTTTATAAGGTTCTTAGAGGCAGAGGTGAGGGAACTTGGTCTGCCAGATATTTAGGGGTACTATGTCCATCAGCATTATTAATGATAAAGGACTGTGGTAGTTATAGACCATAATATCAGGAGGAACAAAAATTCCCCACTCCTATGGTTGGATTTACTGAGTTATTGTGCATGAATACTTTGACTAGACTGAAATTCTATGCTGGATTTAAGCATGTGCTTCATTCACTCTTATTGAAATCAAAAGGGCTTAAAAATGCATTACATGCACTTTAGCCAACTAATATTTGCTATAAAATAACTATAAAATTTTACTTATTTTATAAAATATGCAGGGGAGAGTTTCTAGTGATTTCTATAGAAACCCATATTATTATTTATTTCTCCTTCTACAATATTCCTAAGAATAAACAGACGAAACCCTTATCCATGTTTTATCACAAAGCAAGGAATTTACCGTTGTTTGAAATTCATTATTGCTCCTAACACGTGCCTGGCGAACTGTTGAGTTTGAAAGATGTAGCTATTAAGATATTGCATTTTCTATGCATATCTAATGTATTTACCAACAGGTTTATAGCTACATGATGTAACTGGAGTCCAGGAAAACAAAGATTAACAGCCTTTTAAAGGAATGCTCTCATATTTAGGTTATTTGCTTAGAGCACTGAAAATGTTATTATTAGGAATGTGTTCTGGGGAAGCTGACAATGGTTCCCAGAAGTATGGCCAGAACAATTACAATAAAAATGTGCTTATTTAAATGGGACAGTCACAGGGATCTGTTGGACAGAGGCCATGATGGGCACATAGCCATCTCATCTGTCACTCACCTCAGTTGCCTGGAGCAGAACAAATGATTGATTATCTAGCTAGAATGAGCGATTGGGCATATAGACACTAACTCAGAATTCAAGAGGTATTTTGGATTATGGCACATCCATATTAACAAAAGTTGTAGAAAATGAAGAGAAAACTGGCAGGCTCTTCTTCGTCTAGCTCATTATTTGAGAGTATGTATCTACTAGGATTGACTGGGCCAGTGGCCTTGTGCCAAATAGACCACTCTCTGTTGGTTTGCATGGGGCATGGGAAAGCATCTGTAACCAATGCTGTGAGATAATCTTTTAAGGAGTTAGTTTTTCTGTTCTGTTTTTCAGTAATGGGGGTATAACAAAGCTACTTTTCAATATAATGCTGCTGATATATTATTATTATTATCATCATCATCATCATCATCATCATCATCATCATCATCATTATTTATACCACCTTTTTCCCAGTTTAGGACTCAAGGCATCTTACAACAGTTAAGACATAGCTAACAACATACCAAGTATAAATTTTAACAATATGATTAAACTAACCAAAAAATTTAAACTCCGTTTTGAAAAAAAATAATAATAATGATTTTAAAATGGCAAATATACAAAACAGAGACCCTACAGCAATTTCCACAAACCCAGTCCCTTTGGACAGTTAGTCTTCAAAGGCCTGTTGAAACTTTTTTTAAAAGTCTTAACCTATCTGTAGAATGAAAGCAGGGAGAGTTCCAGTCTAATGTTTCGCAGAAGGGAGGTCTAGAACCTTGGAGAAGGCCCTCTCCTATGTTCCCACCAGGTGTATCTGCAAGAGTGGTGGGACACAGAGAAAGCCCTCTACAGAAGATCTCAAAAGACAGGCAGACTCATATACAATAGCAATAGCATGTACATTTCTATACCATTTATCAGTGAACACAGCACTCTCTAAAAACTTTATTGCACTCGTTTTTCAGAGCGTTAAGGGCACTGGAAGAGGACGCTTGTGTGCGCACGTGACAGGCCAGAAACGGATTTTACCGCACGTCAAAGTGTCCCCTAAAAGGCCCCGTTCTGTTCCATTCCGCCTAGCTGTCCTCCTTCAGTGCTGAGGCGCGTGAAATGTTCTGGTCAGAAGTCTTCCGACCAAGCAAAATGGTGCCCGTCAGCACTGAAGGAGGATGGCTAGGCACAACAGAATGGAACAGGGCCTTTTGGGGGACACTTTGACATGCGATAAAATCCATTTCTGGCCTGTCGCGCGCGCACATGAGTGTCCTCTTCCAGTGCCCTTAACGCTCTGAAAAATGAGTGCGATAAAGTTCTAAGTGATTTACAGTCTATAAATTTATTGCCCCAACAAGCTGGGTACTCCTTTTACCAACCTATGAAAGGATGGAAGGCTGAGTCAACCTTAGAGGTCCTGGGATCGAACTCACAAACCTGTGGCTGCAGTACTGGCATTTAACCACTACGCCACCAGGGCTCCAATAATAATAATAATAATAATAATAATAATAATAATAATAAATTTTATTTATATTTCCCGCCTATCCCGATGGATTGAGGCAGGATTACAACCATGAAACAGCAGTTACGTCTAGATTACATACAATAAAATAATACATCACTCAGAAATGCAATTTAAAACAATAAAAATATCATCTAAAATTCACAATTACAGTCAGAAGTGGGGGTTTTCTTAGGTTCTTTATAAAAGATCGGGTGGGTAGGCCTGCCGCAAGAGGAGTAACCTGGACCTGAGCCTTTCAGGGTTTTAAATGTCATAACCGGCACAATCTGGCTGCAGCTCTTTAAAACACCTGAAGTTTCTAAACATTCTTCAGAGGCACAAAGTGTTTTACAATAACCCAGCCAGGATGTAACTGAACCTTGTATCACCATAGCCAAGTCAGACATCTGAAGGAATAGGTGCAGCTGGAGCATAAATCTTAACCTTGTGCCACTCTCTGATTAATTCTAAAAAGAAAAAAGAAAAGTCACAAGAACATGTTAAAAAATAAGGAGTAATGTAATTAAAAAAAAAAAACTAACCAAGCTGTTACTACAATTAGGAAAACTGAAGAAATAGCCACTATCACCATTCCCCATCATGCAAAAGGGAACAATGGTTGACTGGATCAAAACAAAACAAAACAAAACAAAGCATAACCAAAAATACAAATAGGTTTGGGAGGATTCCTTAAGGGTGCACTTCTCTTATCACTTTCCCAGAAGGAGAAAGGTCATTTTTCATTGTGACCAATGTCACACTGTTTCCATGTCAGAAGTTGGCCTCAGTTCAGGCAGCCTGTTGCAGTCTTCCTCAAAAGTCCATGGAGTTGTATAATAGCAACCACTTGGTTGTCCAGGGAAAGAATATTAGTAACGGGTAACATTTACAATGTGCCGGGGGCCATTCACATAACATAACACTGTATTTCACTTTAACTGCCATAGCAACATTCTGTGGAATCGTGGCAGATGGGGTTTGTGGCACAAAAGCAGGGTGGGTGCCAGTCTAATCTCTCTTGGAAGGGTGTTCCAGGACTTCATCACACAAGGCTGCCAAAGCGGGATTACAGCAGGATAGTAGCATCTGTGGTTGTACTTTAACTGGATGCTGTATTTGTCCTGTAGCTGCTTCATCTTGCACTCATTCTTGGAGCACCTCTTCACTTCAGTTCTCTAGCTGAGAGTTCTAAATGTCCCTCCCCAAAACTATATATCCCAAGGTTGACAGTTAACAGTTGAAGTGGAATATAGCATTATAATTGGGTAGTGTGAATGGGCCCCTGGTTAATCCCCCTCTCCCTGTTGTTGTAGAAAAACACAGACAAAAGGTTGAGTATATGTGTGGTAGACCACAATTCTCCAAGTATCTTTGGCCCACTAAAATTCATTTGAGAAACCAGGTGTTTTGCAAGTGTCTGTAGTCTCAGCCATTATAAAAGTGGCACGTAGGTAGAGGCAAATATGAGTAATTTTATCCTTTAAGTGCTTAACAAATGTGTCACATGTCAAATTATAGTCTCATAAAAGTCTCTCTCTGTCTTGCAGATACGTTTAATAAAAGTCAAAAAGATTTATACTGTCTGAAGAGAAACCAGAGTATAATTTTCTCGGGCTTAAAAGATCAAGATACATATTTTCAAAATGTTTGAAAAGTTCTAGTGTATACATTTGCAACAAAAGTATTAAATCCCAAGCAACTGGTTTTTTTTTTATTATTAAAAAGTTCACACAAAGTGAACAAGTTGGAAAGCTGGAAGGGACCTTAGCCCTATACAGCATCCCTGACAGATGGCCATCCAACTTCTGTTTAAAAACCACCTGGGAAGGAAAGTCCACCACATTCCAAGGCAATCTGCTTCCCATGATTGAACATCTCTTGCCATCAGGGAGTTATTCTTAATGTTTAATCAAAATCTCATTTACTGTCATTTGAATCCATTGCTTCAGGTACTGCCCTCTGAAACAACTGAAAATAAGTTATTTCCATTTTCTGCATAACAGACCTTCAAATATTTGAATACATCTATTATATTCCATTTTTTCCTTCTCCAGATTAAACATACCCAACTCCCTCAATGACTCCTCATAGGACTCGGTTTCCAGACCCCATACCACACTGGTGGTCCTTTCTTCTGAACAACCTATATTTCTTTGTCTTTTAACATGTATCCAAGTTTACTTTTATGTTTTTTCTCTCTCTACAAATATCTTTTGCACAGAATTCAGTTGTGGCAAAAAGTCAAGAAAAGAAAGTGGTAATAGGAAAAGCACAAGGGCAACTCGATCCATTGGGGTGAGTATGAAAACATCTGTTATAATTATTATTGCAGCATTGGGGTAGATGCAGCATTGGGATATATTACTTTACAGAGTAATATAAGCACAGAAATAGCTCCAAGGACATAAGTCCCTAAACCCTGGGGTCACACCTCCTTGATGATATTATTATTTGGTGTTTTGGCAGCTTTTGTATGCATTTCATCCATTGTGATAGGTATAATATCTCTCCTAAACCTCAGTTTCTGGCAGTAATTTGGCCTTTGGACTGGAAGGGGTCATCTATCCTTCTTCTAAAATTTAAGTTCTGCACAGATGATTGTTAGACTAAGAAAGGAGCAGAAAAAAGAAACAAATGAATAGAGGAAAAGGAAAAATAGGAGAGGCTAGGTGAAACAGGAAATTAGAGTAAATCTCACACATTTGGATCAGGTTTTAACACAAGGACTAAAGGGGCAACCCAATGTTGCACAGGGAAAGTGAGGTTTGACTTTCTGAAAAGAAGAACCAGGAATCAGGAGTACTGATTTTCTAGCATTCACAAAGACATAAAAATCCTCCATGCACAGAGGAAGCTGTCCTCTTCAGAACATTTGCCTACATGTGAGCAGAATAATGATGAAGTTGGGGACAAGACTAACACACTTCTGTTCCCCATGCATTTGCTTATTCTGAGCACCTGAAGAGAGCTAGGGAGACTGGCCACATTATACATTACCTTACATCCAGTATTCTGCCCTTAGAACATGCAGAGAAACAGACCAACTTTGTAAAACAAATTAGGATGTTACCACATGTGCCCCATTCTCTCCATAACTACAGTTGTTAAAGAAAATGGAATTATACGTGTTTGTTAGCATCCATTATCACATGTCTTTTCCATTGCACAATTGGGGTTTGCTCTCTTCCCAACTCTCTTTAATTCTGCCTCCGTATCTTATGCCCTACCCAGCTTGCTTTTCAGGATTTTTAAATGTTTATTTTCACTTTTTCACACAATTCTGGTTCTCTGATACTGCAGTTTAAGTTTTTTAAAAGAAAGAAAGAGTAGAAAAAATAAAGGGATTCAACCTGCTTGGGAATAGGGGACAAGGGGAAGGAAGAGACATTGACACGATGTGACTGCCAATATTGCAACTGCCCCAGCAGCGATGTTTTGCACCTGGGACTTGTGCGATTTCAAGCTCAATGACGGGTTTCCCCCATCAGTGAAAAGGGTTGGAGGCAACATTGTGCGATTAGTATCACCAAAGCCACTTTTTCCCAGCTTCAATCAGACCTGAGGATGGAAATTTCAGGGAAGCATATTTTGACCAAAGCCCTTCCATTATAGGATTTTTTTTCCTGGCCAGCACAAATCAGTCACTCTTTTAGTGTCTTACAAATAATCGGGTTGTTGTGTCTGACCTTGATCAAGATGGTTGTTACTGTTTTGATATGCACCTTGTTGGGGAAGCCATAAAAGAAACTTTATTTTGTACTGGCTGGGAATGGCTATCAAAGTTTTCAGACGCTTCTTTCAGACGACTATTTGCTGCAGATCTTCTGGGAGATCCAGGGTTCTACGTTCCAGCACTGGGTGACTGCATGCATGTACCAGTGTGTTACCTGGGATGGCAGCTGCTGTAGTGCATCACTCACTCTAAGAGCCTTATCACACTAGATGAATCCTGCTAAGAAACGGGATTTTAGAAGTTGGAAAAACCCGCAAATACAGGATGATTTTCAAACATGTTGCTCCCCAACAGAAATAACATGAAAATAAAGCAAACGGAAAGTGGACAAAAATGACACCTTTTCACTTTGGGGAAGTTCCTGACTTTTAAATCCTATTTCTGAGCAGGATTCATCTAGTGTGATAAGGTCCTAAGTTCAGAACAAGGTGCCCAGCCATGAAATCACCACTGGATGCCTCGTTCTGACTTCAGAGTGAGTGATGTGCTACTGTGGTGACTGCACTAAGCAGCACCACAGACATGTGTGTGAACATCTACCTGACATTGGAACAAAGGGCGCAAGGTAACAGAGGGTGATCAAAACAGCTTTGGGGTCAGGATACTCCAGGCTGCTCCCAGAATATCCTGGCCCAAGCAGAAAACACCATAGATGCAACCTGAAAGAGGTTAGGCCAGGTGGATAACATATGAGGAGACATTAAGTCACTGAAACACTATTGGACCCTATCAGTGCTGATTTCTCTAAAACACATGTAATTCTGTAAATCCTAAGTATTGTTGTTATTTTGCATATAAACTTCCTTTATTATCAAAATTACCAAAATTACCACATTAAGACAAAGCTAGAATGTTTTGCTTCATCATACAGTACTAGCTTTTTGATATTCAGAAAGGTTATTTTCTTTCTTCCACTGACCTTCACCATTCAACATATGACAAGCCACATTTTGAAATGATAGTATAGAGACAGCACTGGACATATTACTGATTCCCTTTCCAGTGCCCATACACCCTCTTAATTCTGTGGGCCCCTTGGCTTGGAGTCAACTTTGACATTTTCAGTACTATACAGATCATTTCAGATTCTCTGCACACCTCCAGCTTAAAAACAATTGAAAAGAAGCACACACATGCAGCGAAATAAGAGAATTTCCTAAATTCACAGTATGACTTTAAAATGGTCTTTGAGTCTCTAGATTTAAACTACTGTGCATGATTCCAAAAAGTCAGTTTGGATCTTTTGTGTCACTGCACATTTTCCTTAGGTTCAGACTTGAAAGCAAATCTAAACGAAATGCCATTTGTGTGACAGCCAGTAAGGAAGTGACAGACATGTCTGAAGATGATATTGCTTGCAAGCCTTCATGAAAATCCATTTTGTCTGCACTTTTTATTTCTCTAAAAAGTGTTATTTTTAAAGTATTGTTTTCTTTCCAAATTCTTTAGAATAAAACAGGCTCCATGTCTCAAATCTTCTAAATCTTTCCTCCTAAGTAGGAAGAGAGTTCTGCAACTACTGAAAAAAAGAATGAGCAACATTATCTCTTTTATTTTTGAAGTTTATTGTAAAACCAAAAATGAGCCAAGATCTTCACAAGAAGATTGTTCCACCAACTCTATTTATGTCCAGGAGTCCAGAACACACTGCAGAAATAATCCAGTTTGAGACTACTTTAACTGCCCTGGCTCAATGATGGGGAATTCTGTGAACTGTAATTTTGTGAAACATTTAGCCTTCTCTATCAGAGAGCTCTGGTATCACAATAAACTACAATTCCCAGGATTCCCTAGCATTGAGCTAGGGCAGTTAAAGAGGTCTCAAACTAGATTATTTCTGCAATGTATTTTGGACCATAGTTAATAATTCTAGACTAGAGAACCTGGTAATTGCCATTCATGTTGAATGTTCGCTATTTGAGATGAATTTTGCAATGGTGTCCATATATCACAATTATATGACTATAAACATTAACTATTTCACACTTATGTTTAGATATCCACAAACTATGGCCTGGTACAGACTGCCAAAATAAAGCTGCTTAGGGTCTCTTTGGAGGTATGCTGTTTAAATGATGTATGCATCCTAAGAATCTGGAAACTGCACCAAAGCTGCACTCCAGTGCTTAGGAATGGAGTGTGGCTTTGGCGCAACCTCCGGACTCTTAGGACCCAGGCATCATTTAAACAGCATACCTCCAAAGAGACCCGAAGCAGCTTTATTTTGGCAGTCTGCAACAGGCCTATATTTGGTATTTCATACTCAGTGAAACAGAATCATTATATATAAGATGATATCTCCCATTACTGAAATGCACACAAATGGTCCTCCTCTGTTGTGAAGACTGCTAGTACATGACACACAAAAAAGTATCCAAAATATTTTCTTAATTCCAGAATATAGCAGCTGAATTTATTGGTCCATTTTGTCACTTTGCAGCCTTGTTGCTCTGATATTCTAATAAAACAAGGGATGGGGGTGAGTGTGGCATGTGAGCCACATGTACACTCCCCTCTAAAAAAACCTATTTCATGTGGCCTCAATTTTCCCAACCGCCATCCACACCACAGAAAAAAGCACCCAGTTAAAAAAAAATCCCTTGAAAAAGCAATATAGACAGGAGGCCTCCAGATGTGATGGAATATCTACAGAGCCCTCAACCCTACTAAAGCTGGTGTGGTGTATGGTTTGAACACTGGACTATGACTTGGGCGGTCAGGGTTTGATTCCCCCACTCAGCCATGGCCTTGGGTAAGTCACACATTCTCAGCTCCAGAAAACCCTGTGATAGAGTTGCCTTAGGGTCACCATAAGTCAGAAATGATCTGAAGGGGGAACATTTCCCCCAACTTTCTAGGGTGCAAGTGATGTTTTTTCATTATAGGATGGGAGGTGCTGTGGCCCTCAGTGGTCTGATGGGGAAACACTAACACTGACCTTTTTCAGGTGTTTCTCTGCTCTTTTCAAAATTACCTTTTAATCAAAGAAAGTCCAAGTTCTTTTGCAGTTGGATTGTACCCACATTTTCAACATTATATAGAATCTAGCCAAAGATATGCTATTAACTTTCATACTGAAATGGGTGGAATGTAAAAGTTTTTAACTTATGGCTATACCTTGTAAGTCAAACCATATTTATTGTTTCGGGGGGGAAATAATTTTTCGTGTGTCAGTAAGAGACAACATTTCCAAGGCAATGTGCCTTATGACTGAATAGTGCTCTCATCTTATATAGTAATATTCTTGATATTAATTTAATCTCACAAAACCAGTTTAAACAGTAGATGTACTTATTAAAAAAAAGCCTACTGGGAGTATTTTCATTAAATTTATTTATTTATTTATTTATTTATTTTGAAAATCTGATAAAAGGACACCAAGGTGTTGCACATATTCCAATTTACTACCTAGCTAGCCTCATTGACACATAATCAAGCTAATGAGATATTTTTATGTATGAAAAACTGCTTGGCTGTCATAGTGACCAAACAGAAATGATTTGGCTTCCTAATGATGATTAAACAAATTGCAAGCAGCTGTTTCTTTGACCCCACGGAATGGCATAAAGCTTACGTTTGGGATAAATATGGCCAATTGCGAAATAAAATGTTCGCTTGACCAGAGAGGAGATGAAAGGGCACCTTGCAGGTTCATTGTAAATAATTATGAATGTGTTTGACTTCTTGAGAAAAAAAACCCCTCAATACTGATAGCATAAATGTCTTTGGGCTCAGGTGCATATTTATTAAATGGAGGCTGGGTGCAGCTGTTTGCAGATAATAGATATTTTTATAGTAGCTGCTTGATATTTCTGCTCTTTAATTGTTGTTGTTCAGTGCCTTCCATTTGGGGTTTTGTTTGTTAGCAATGCTAACATTGTCAAACTGCACGTGTAAATTCACTCAGTAAAATTTGGGGGAGCTTCTCTTGTCTAAGTTGAAGGAGGCCTGGCCATTTTGGCTTGGTATGATGCGTTAGAGGGGTCATGAGAGATTATTATTATCATGAAAGACCACCTCAGAGCTTTCACTCCATCTTTACAGCAGAGGTCCCCATCTTGGGATGGTGAATCTGAAAGAACCAAATTGCAGGTTGAAAAATAAGTTTAGAATCCTCAACAGGGGAAACCTTTATTAAGGAAATACATAATTGAATAGCAATATGCTGATCCTTTCTAAACTAATCTAAAAGAGAACAAAGAATGGGAGGAAGAAATGTTGTGGCATGTCCTCCCTTGTCAAAGAACAGACGAGAAGAGAAGCAGAAAGGTTCAGTCTGTCCTTGTTCTCTTACAAGAGAGGGCAGTCATTTAATTAACCCAGAAAGGTCTAGACACCATGCCATATGAGGAGTGGCTTAGGGAGCTGGATATGTTTAGCTTGGAGAAGAGAATGTTTAGAGAAGACATGATGGCCATATTTAAATATTGGAAAGGATGTCATATCAAAGCAGGAGTATGCTTGTTTTCTGCTGCTCCAGAGACTAGGGGCCTTATCGCACACACTTTTTCCTACGACCTGGGCATGGGCAGCTCATTCCAGGCTCTGGCAGCTTTCTCAAGCCTATAGATGCTCCTTTGCAGTTTGCAGGCAAGTTCTTTGCTTAGTTCCATGAACTGTGGTGGTTGCTGCGTGTAAATCTCATTGTTAATTTCCCCATGCAGAAAAGCAATCTTGACATTCAAGTGTCCAACATGTATCTTCCTTGAGGTAGCAACACTCAGGAGCAGGCTTATTGGTATGTGCTTCACTGCTGGTGCAAACGTTCCATCATAGTCTTGGCATTAACATATATTTGTTAATATCCCTTGTCTACCAATCTGGCTTTGTAGCAGTGGATGTCCTCTTCTGTATCTTCCTTTACATTAAACAACCACTTGCACCCTATAACCTTCTTGGCTTTGAGTAACTCAGCGGGTGTCCAGGTATTGTTTTTGTTTTGAGATTCAGTCTCTTCCTTGACAGCTTCCTTCCACCTGCAGGCTTCACTAGCTGGTAGTTTTCTGATTTCTTGCCATGTAAATGGTGTCTTGATCTGTGCGGTCCTGGCTTTATATGAGAATCTGTCTGGTGGAACCCTTTTATTTGATTTCTCAGAGTGCCTGGCATCTTTTTCAGCTGCCTGGCATCTTTTTCTGGATCTGCTTGGCTGACTGTTATGAGTGGCCTTTCAGAGATCTGCTGTTTGGGCTCAGTATTCACTGATTTTCCCTCTGGTAGAGAGTTCAATTGCATGACTAGTGTCTTGCCTTTGTCAGGCTTTTCACTTTCATCTGTGGCAGGAAACAGGATTCTGTAGTCCTTGGTGCCTTGTGCATAGCCAACAAACACTCCTTCATATCTGCAGTTCAACTAATTCCTTTGGGCTTTAGGAACATAATCAGGCCTTAGATCCAAAAACTCTAATGTAAGACAGGTTATGTTTCCTGCCATTCCGTAGCTGGAAAGAAGTCTGATTTATGACCTTGGTTATGAGTCTGTTCTGCAGATAGTTAGCAGTGTGTACAGCTTCTCTTTAGTATTTCTCCGACAATCTGGCATCCAGCAGTATGCATTTGGCCATTTCCATAACAGATCTATTTTTCCTTTCTACCACTTCATTTTTTGAGAAGTGTTAGGAATTGCAGAAATGGGATTTAAATCCTGGGAAGATACTGCAAAAGTGGAATCATTTTCAGACATATCGGAGACATTAAGCATCAATGTGACATTAACCCGCACAGAAAGTGGGGGAAATCGCACTGCTTTTTACTTTTGGGATTTTCTTTTTGTGACTTTCTGTGTGGGTTAATGTCACATTAATACACAATGCCCCCAACATCATCTGAAAATGATCCTGCGTTTGCGGGATTTTCCTGGATTTAAATCCTGTTTCTGCACAGAATTTGACCTATTCCTTCCCATGTGATAAATTGCTAAATTGAGTGCTTTCCCAAACTAATTAAAGGTAGGCCACATCCCTCCAAGGAGGTTCTTCATTTAGGAGAATGGTTCCCAAACTTTAGTCCTCCAGGTGTTTAGGACTTCAGGTCCCAAAAACCCCTGCCAGCTTGTGAGGAATTCTGGGAGCAGATGTCCAAAACGTCTGGAGGACCAAACTTTGGACATTACTGATTTAGGATAACAGCATTCCCTTTGCAAACGGTCTCATAGACCACAAGAGAAACACTTTTTTAATGGTCCTTTTTTGTCTTAGCTGAAAAGGTATTTTCTTGTTACTCCTCCTTTCTGTAATGGTTTCTCACAGCAAAGGTCTTTAAATAGTAAATACCTTTTGCAATATGATTCCCTCTTGCTCAAACAAGGATGAACTATTGGGCTATATATTGCTGGCAAATTATCAAAAATGCTTATTATCACATTTTTGTGCTTCATCTCTATTCATCCCAGCAGACATTAACTTTTGATTGTCGTTGTGGTGTGCATTCAAATAATTTCAAACCTAAGGCGAACCTATCATGGCATTTTCTTGGCAAGATTTGTTCAGAGCAGCATTGCCTTTGCTTTTGCCTTCCCCTGAGGACAAAAGATTGTAACTTACCCAAGGTTTCTATGGGCCAAGCAGGGATTTGAACTTTTGATACATGTCTATTATGCAATCAAGATGTGTTCCAATATCCTCATCAGCCTTGATTTTTCTTGTCATCATCTGCTTAATAGATGCAATTTACAGGCTGAGTTCTGAGTTCTGTAAGCCTTTTGTAAGGCAAGTCATGCATCCCTGGCTGTTTCCACCCTTCTCATATACATAAAAATAAGAGGACTTGCGTTTGTTGTGAGAAGTCACAGAGCTTTTGATGTTTCCTCATTTTATTTCCTCCTCTGGACATTTTCATCTGTGGGACTCTCCTCCCCAATTACATTCCACGGTCCTTGCAATCTCAGCAGTCCTTTTGTTGGGAACACCCATTGCTCATAGTTCCCAGCTGAGAGTTGTGGGCCAAAGACATAACAGCTGAAATTCTGCATTGAAAGACATGCATCCAGCATGTAGTTATGTCTTCAGGTGCTGTCCCTCCCACACACCTTTCAAATAATGCAGCTCCCGGATATAGCCATTTCTGAGTTGGAGAGCAAGGGGATCAGTGGAGACAGCTATTTTGCTGTTATCTGGATTCACTGCAACATAGAGACCTCCTGGGCCTGACAATCCTTGGGAGATTCCTGCAGATGATGTCCTTGCAACATGTCCAGCCACAAGAAAATAGCTGATTATATCTCTCTTGAGCTCCCTGCTTAATGTAGTATTTACGAGGCTGCTTTACTTAAAAGGTGGGCAGGGGGATTTGAGGAATTCTGGCCAGCTCGGCTGTGGATTACATAAATTGGATTTACACTATCATACCTGACTGTCAGGATGTCAGACAACACTTCCAAGTCTTGGATGAATGGAATTAAATTTTATTTTGACCATTCAACAATTGATTCAAAGGTCTTGCTCTAATTGGGTCTAACCAATAGGATTCCAATCATGATTTTTCTCCATTCTTTTTAATTTGTACTCTTTCCAGCGACATGAAGTTGACTACAGTTTGAGTCTCCCTTAACCAAAATACTTGGGATCAAAAGTGTTGTGGGTTTCAGAGTTTTTCAGATTTTGGAATATTTAGATACACATAATGGGATATCTTAGAGATGGGTTCCAAGTGTAAATATGAAGTTCATTTATGTTTCATATACACCTTTGTATACATAGGTAATTTTATACACAATATTTTTAAATAAATTTGTGCACAAAACTAAGTCTCTACACACTGAACCATCAGAAAGCAAAGGTATGACTATCTCAGCCACCCATCTGGATAATTTTAAAGTTTGGAATCTTTCAGATTTCATAATTCCACATAAGGGAGATTCAATCTGTTGTTTGACCAGTATATTGGCAACAATTTACAAATTGTAAAACTGGGACTAAATTAAAATATGAGGGATGGAAACTTTGTTGCCTATTTGTACCAGGTGACATTAATGGATTCTTCATTTTGATTAGCATTGGGGACAGACATCTATATCCCATGTATAAATCAGAATGGCACTGTGTCCCTTTGTGCAATGTAGATTGTTCTACATATATCTTCTGACAGTCAGTAAACAAAACCTATAAATATTCAATACCAGATGGAATAGGATGGTACTGGAATTGAAACCAAAATAACATCACAAAATGGAACTGGTTTAACTACACTGAAAGGGGTTTGAGCAGCTACTTTGCTGGAATAATAACCTGATATCTCTTTTTCACTGTTATGTGCTTTCAGAAAAACAACAGGAAAGAACCTTTGTCTAGGAATTTTTTGCACCTAAAGACATTTCCATATAGCTCAGATGTTCCCTTGGTCTCTCACCTCCATTCCCAAACTAATATAGGACTTATACTTAAGAAATGTAGGAGAGTATATGGACAGTTTGCTGAACTAGTGGACAGTTCATTGACAACCATGAATTTCCACGTGGTATTAGATTCATAGATTGGTGTTTTTATGCTGCTTGTATCTTTTTTATTTTTGTCATATTATTTTATTTCACTTTGCATTTTATGTTTTTAACATATACATCACCCAAAGCATGTTGGCCATCTGAAAGTTTTAAAACATAGTAAATGGAGGAGGAGAGATGATAGTTTTTACCTTTCCTGACATATGAGAATGAGGCGGGTGGAGGAAGAAGACAGTTTTATTTGCTACATTTCTCCATAATAGATTACCTTATAATCTGTCCTTGAATACAAATATATTGTGTGCATGTGTGTGTTGTATCAAATATCATTTATTTCCTTAAGTCTTAAACTGTAAGTCTTAGACCGTAAGTCTGAGATTCCTGAGATTACAGCTACGATGAAAGTCACAATGAAATATTATCAATTTTAAAAAGCTACAGGTAGTCTATGATCATTGGTAGATCAAGACTCATGGAACATAGAGACATGGACTTTGTTAGTCAAGAACTGCTATTGGGGGAGTCCAGAAAACCTTTTTCCTTGAGACAAACACTTAAGCAAATTGCAGTGAAGGAAGTCTCCAGGAAAGACAGGTTTTGGTGGAAGGTAGAATATGATCTCAGACATAATAATTGCATCCAAGTATTTACATATTTATAGCGCAAGTTCCTTTCAAAATCAAAAGTGAGGTGTACTATTGAAATGTGACATTGCTGTCTTCTGTAGTGTACAACCTGGAAACAATGTCGCCCATCACAGAAAAACCGTATGCAGCCCAAAACTGTGACTGAAACACTTTATTTCATTTATTTTATTTATTGGATCCATGTATATATCATTCTATTCACTTCAGGAGTCATCATAGTTAAGTGATGAGTAGGCATAATATAAAATGTAAAGTAAATACCCATATTGTTAAAGACCATAATATTTTGACTGCTTTAACAGGTATCGGAGTGAACCTTGAAGATGCTCAAGTCAAGCCAGGTCTTTCCAGAATCTGATATGGTCTGCTTGTGGCCCCATGGTTTTTGATTTGTCTTTTAGGTATTCTAGGAAAATAAGTGAGGTCAACATAAAGTGTTTAAAGCTGTCTTTTCTATTTGTCACATTTCTTTTACGGAAGGGTTTTTCATAAAGCACTATTTTCCATATGCTACTAATTCTAGCTTAGGTCTGCTTAGAATCTTCCAACATCTTGAGATTTCTGACAGGGCTGCAATCAATGATCTGGTAATCAAGTTCTGTTTAAGCATTTTATTATTACCCGTGTATACAGAGAACATCAAAAGTTAGCTGCATGGAGTGATAGATTGTCTAGTAATATTTCTGATTATGGCAAGGACCTGAAACCAAAAAGGTGCTACTTTAAGTTACTCTAACCAGACTTGAAGAAGGGAGCAATATTCTTCTCGTCCCCTTCATCAGTCAGGGGGATGTTAGGAATGATGCTGTGGAGCTTAGCAGAAGTACATTGCCATCTATGAATAATCTTAATTGGTGATTTTATTTACCTGAGCAGATATTGATTTAAAGGGAAATCACAATCAAATCATATTCCAGTCAGGGTCATTAAGAACTGCTTTAAGTCAGATTCTTCAGATCAGCTGTAGTTCCACATCTGAAGTATACTTACTGCCTAATAATTGTTGATTTATGACAGAGGAATGACCTTTCATTTTAATTGCTGTTTGAGAGACATCCCCCATGCTATGGGACATGGACGTCCATGTTTATATGTAAGGAATTTGATGTGCCTTCTAGAGCCAATTCAGTCAAGGGCCAGATCCATCATCCATCCATAGCAAAGAGGACAAATGAAGTCCTCTTCACGGGGGGGGTAAAGAGGGAGCCTCTCAGCTGGAACTGGTCTATTTCTTCTTTTTTTCATATATCTAAATGAGGACCAGGTTGAGTTACATGTCTGTGTTTCAAAATGCTTTCTGAATTGGAGATATTCCTTTTTCAGAAGAGGCTCAAACCCAGATCTGCACATCAGTGCAGGTCAGATCTCCAAACAACTGTCAAAAATTGTCATGGCTCCAACCATTTATATTAGCTAAGGTTCTGAATCACATTTCTGAGGGTTGTTACTATTAACAATCACTTCAGATATTGTTTTTGGACTCTATTTGATCCCTCCAAGATGTGTTCCAAGTTTTGTGATCCTCTGAGAAGTACTAGTAAATGCAGTATATTAATTAGCTGAAGGAACAGGCAGTCGGGAAAGTTGGCCAAACACACAGCTAAAAGCACTTTGAGGAGAAAAATAATTATGTGTTGAAACTATATATTCTTGCCAGGATGAAGGAAAAACAGACCAGACCAAGCTGAAAGGCCAAATACTTTCTATTCGTTTTTGACAGGTTGTACAATGGTTCAAGACACGAGGAAAAATAGTGTCTGAAAGATGTTTGCTCCTCATTTAAGAAGACAAATTTTAGCTGGTACTACTAAAAATAGTAATAGTAGAAATGATGGCTGGATTCACTAGAGGCATGCATTCGTGACTGTTTTCTTTTCACAATCTCTATGTATTTCCTAATTTAGGGGATACATGGGGATTGAGAAAGTTCCCCAATCCCTTCTGAGCTGTGTCCAACTGTCAGTAGGAAGCAGCTGACTCAGAGTCCCGAGTTTACATGAGCAATCTCTGATGTGAGGGGGAATTGCGGAAGTGATCCTACTTCTGACTGTTGCACTGGAGATCACTTACAGGAGAAGCTCAGCTGCTTCCCAATTGACCAGGGAACAGACACAGACCCATTGATCATAGTGGATGCTGCCCAGTAAGTGAGGATTGGGGAGTTTGGGTGGGGAGTCACTATGTAGCTACGTAACTATGGTGGTTACAGATTCATAACTACCCAAAGTGGCTATAGTAACAACAATAGTAACAACAGTGCAGGGCTCCACTTCAAAGATACCTTTAAAAGTCTAGTCTCCTTTAAATAATAATAATAATAATAATAATAATAATAATAACAACAACTTTTACTTCTATCCCATTTTTCTGTAGCAAGACAATCAAAGTGGCTACCAACTAAAACAGTGATGGCCAACCTATGGCACGCGTGCCAGAGATGGCACTCAGAGCCCTCTCTGTGAGCACATGTGCCATTGCCCCAACACAGAGTTTGCCAGAGTTTGTTACTAGAAAGCCAGAGGGAAACGGCACTTTGGAATAAATAAGTTGGTTTTGGGTTGCAGTTTGGGCACTCAGCCTCTAAAAGGTTCACCATCACTGAACTAAAACATCCATATACAATATTGTACATAACATTACAATCCCCCCCTTAAAAAAAAGAATTAAATATATTACGATTAAAAGAGTTTTCAATCTATTAGTAATAGCATAACGTGGGCAGGGTGGTAGTAATACATGGTGTGAGGGGGTATCATTCTGTGGCTGAGGAATTTTATTCAGAGAAGGCCTGCCGGAAGGGATCTGCCTTGGCAGCTTTTTTGAAACTGTCTAAATTAGTAATTTGACAGATCTTGTCTGGCAGGCCATTCCAAAGTCTGGGAGCAGTTGCAGAAAAGGCCCTCTGGGAGGTTCCAGTTAATCTGGCCTTTAAAGGTTGCAATAGATTCCTCCCAGAGGACCTGAGTGTGTGAGGTGGATTGTATGGATGTAGGCGATCCCTTAAATAGGTTGGACCTAAGCCATGTAGGGCTTTAAAGGTAATAACCAACACCTTGTACTGAGTCCAGAAACTAATAGGCAGCCAGTGAAGTGATATTAGGATAGGTGTTATCCGGTCACTCCTAGTTTTTCTGGTGACTAGCCTGGCTGACATGTTTTGTTCTAATTGGAGTTTCTGGACTAGGTACAAGAGTAGCCCCCATGTAGAGCGCACTTTATGTCTCTTATCCTCCATCAGTAACCAAGCAGTAGCAAATTCTAAACAGTTATCTACTTCATTGCACACAGCACACAATAACTTGATTTGGGACATAACCTGAGCATTTGGAACATAGTTCACTGAAAAGTTATAAATGCCTAAGCATCATTGAGTTCAAAAATATTTAAACAAATAAAGATTTTGATAAATCAATTCAGACCTTGGTAAATAATTTGGTTAGCCCTAACTAGAGGAAATTCATGGCATCAATTTTTTACTGCGGGGCTCGACATGTAGGCAAGTTCTGGAGATTCAGTTAGTTTACTCGAGTTGGGGCTAACAATAAAATGTAGACCTAAGTGTGTGCAATTTTAGGTTTAAGACAAGATTTTAAATATGCATTGTTTGACAATCATCCTCAAAACAATCCTGGGAGATAAGTCATTGCCATTATTACCATCATCATCATCATCATCATGACTATTTCCATTTTACTGGTGGAAAACTGAGTGATAGAAGTGGTTGACTGTGCAAAACCCAATTAATTGAAATGAAAAAAATGGTAGCCCAGACACTCTTCATGTCTGGGATCAGGGGTGGCAATGTGTGGCTTTGCAGATATTCTAGGGCTGTGATCTCATGAGCCCTAGCCAGCATAGCCAATGGTTAGGAATGGTGGTAGTCCAAAAACATCTGGAGGTTTGGGTGTTCTCCATCTCTACTTTGGATGTTTCAGTTACCTGGAGTACACTAGTCATCTTCCGCTGTATCAGAGCTGCGAATTATGTGCCTCTACAGATCTCCCAGCAGCCCTAGCTAACATAGCCAAAGGTGATGGATGCTGGGAATTGCAACTGAACATCGTCTTAAGGGCCACATAAGTTCAACCACTGAAATTATTGCAATTATTCAGTGGAAGCCATATTGTCCATGGCACATCCTGCAGAATTCTATCTGGTAGCAGCATGGCAACAAGCCTTCTCTGTGATGGTGCTTCTTTGTGTGAGATGCAGAACATGGGAAAACATTTTTCTTCATCAGGTATGATGTGGTCCAGCATATTACTTTAAACAGTGATTCTCAAACTTTGTACCTCCAGATGTTTTGGACTTCAGCGCCCAGAATTCCTGACTGCTGGCAAAACATTCTAGGGCTTCTTGGAATTGAAGTCCCGAGCACTTGGAGGACCAATGTTTGGGAAGCACCGACTTAAAAGGATTCATACTGTAATCCCTTTGCATGTAGCATCTGAATAGCAGGGTGGTTTTCTCTGGGTCACAGATAATTGACAAGTGGGTGGTTTTCAGAAGGGAGTCAGTGCATGGGTTAAGAACCTTTTACTGCAGTCATCTGTCACATCCAAACAATGACTTTCTGCAAGTCCTATGTCTCTAATAAATCAGTCCCAGGTGTGTATGGTTTTTTTCTCTTCCACGTAGTTTATATTCAGAACATCCATGCCCAACAAAAAGAAAATGGTGGTGCTTTAAAGCCTGAGGTGGTGCTTTAAAGCCTGAAGTAGTCCCATGAAAGATAGGGGTGTGTGTGTTTTATTCTTATTCAGGTATCATGTCACATATTGTGCCTAACTGATTTATTTACTTGGTGCTGAATCATTTAAGATGCATCAATAGGAGCAGTACTGCAGGGGCTTTCAACTATATTATTCAAGGTTAATTTGGTGTTACTGCCTCTGGTGAGAGTTGAGCTGAGCAGCTGAATATTTCATCAGTTATAGACAATGTTCTTCTCTACTTTGCAAAAAGAAGGAAGAGGGAAAACAGACTAGAACCAAACCCAGCTTGTCTGTGCTCCAGGCCAATTGTGAGTTAGGTGGCCTGCTGATCAACAGCTCAAGGCAATTCTCACTAATGCAATGTAGAAAATACATTTACCCCAACTCAGAAAAAAAGATAGCACCATGGTAAGATGTGCCAGTGTGAATTTGACTAGTTGCCCAGCACTCTTGGGCAAAATATGGCTCTTGGACGCCTATTCCCCCCCCCCCCCAGAGCTCCAAAGGATACTCCCAAAGCCCCTTGTTCCCCCCAATTTTGGCCTTAATCCTAACTGTTAGTCTTAACCAAAACAGACCCATTAAATCAATAGGATTTACATGTGTGCTGGTTCACTATTTAACCATTGATTAATGCGTCAATATTAGTTGAGAATATTAACCAGCAGAATTAAAGGCAGATTTTCTGGCCAAACTGTGGCCACCAAACACCCAAAATGCCACAAAAAGTGTAGCAGATTGGGTCCCTTTGTCTGCACTGCTCCTCCAGTGAAGAAAAATGGTCTTTTTCCATTCCAAGGCCCAGAAGTGGGAGAGACATTTTATCACTTCCACATGTGTCTTGAGCAATGCTGTAGTCTGCAGGAAGACATTGGTAGGAAATGACTGCCACCTCTTACAGAGTTGCCCACCGCCTTTGGACAGCCTTTCCAAATTTGGTTCCCTCCAGATGCTTTGGACAAGTCCCATCATAGTAGTTACAGTCCATTGCTTCTGGAAAGGTCTAGGACCATCAAGATCAAAATTCTAGTTTTTCATTGTAAAACAGATGGAGCGTGACACTTATACTACACATGAAGGTTGCACTGAATCTGTGCCTAGAAGAAATCTGCCTATATATGAAATGTATAAAGACTGAATTCTCCAATCCTCCTATCATGTCCTAAGATCAGGTTTCCTGGGGCAGAGGCAGCACACTGCTTGTTGCTTATGCATTCACTTGCTAGAGCAAGAGTACAATTTGGTTGCAGCTAACCACTTAATATTTATATGCTGCTCACTCTCTGCCCAGTAGCATTGCTTGGTTGTTGCCTGCAGCAGAACCCAGCTGTGTTTTGCAATCTGTCTAGTGAAGAGTTCTTGCAACAGCACAGCTAGTACAAGTCATTAAGTGAGTGCCAATATGCTGAAAGAAGAAGAATACTTCTTACCGGGGTTGGAGATCAACAAAAGTCAATGCAAAGCAAACTTTGATCTTTAATGTAGGCTGGAACCCATAGCTGTGGTCTTCATAAATATCCCAGGAGAGGAAAGGCTGTGAGTTATCCATGCATTACAATGATAACATTGGTTTGCAACTTACTTTTTGCCTGGTGAACATTTTTTCCCCCTTGTATACGTATGCTTTACAAATGAATTGATAACAAATGAGCAGAGTTACAACTGTGCATGAGCATCACCTTTTATCTATCCTGTCAACCTTTGGGAAGAAGAATGGAAGGTGAAGAGAGACTCCTGTTACCGTATATACTCAACTATACCTCGATCTCATGTATAGGTTGAGGGCAGGTTTTGGGGCCAAAATGATGGATTTTGATGTATATGACCTGTGGATAAGTTGAAAGTAAGACTTAGGGTCATGTAACAAAGGATCTAAAGGATGAAGCAAAGAAAAACAATGCCAAAGAACTTACAAAATTGTGGGAGGTATAATTGTTTTAGAGTGTTATTATGCTCCTATGAAGTGCAGTTCCATGTGAAAATAAGGTGCATGGCCTCCATATGCTTTTGTTGATAAAAGCCAACTTCCAGGAACTTAGGAAGTGGGTTTCCCCCACCCCTATTCTTATTTGCTGCTACACTGTCAAATTTTAGCAGTTGGAGGTTGAGGGTTGAGGCTATTTATATTGCAGAAAAATATCTTCCTTGACTCACTGAATGCCAATGTCGTAGCTGTAGCCTAAATGAGGATGGGTGAAAATATGGGCAGAGTTGGCATCTGGGTTTATGGCAAGGCTTTGTACCACAGACCACACCTGTGCTATGTGTCGTCCTGTAGGTAAGTACCTGTTTGAGGTTTGGAAGCTGTCTGTAGGCAAGTAAAGATCTGCTATCATGAGTCATTAAGAGAGCAGCATTATTGTCCAGAATGGGTTGTAGTTCATGGATGATAAACCTGAGTGGTCTTAGTTGGGAGCTGTATGTCACCACTTGCGGGATTCTGATGTTGAATTCTATTTCCATTTGAAGGTTTCCTTTCTTCATAAAGTTGGCCCAGGCCCTACTTCCACACTTAAACACAGTGCCCCCATCATAAGGACAAGCATTGTGCTCAGGGCTGTCTGTAGGATAAATTATCCTGGGAAAGGAGATCATTTGATGCACCCCATCCTCACTGCCAATAATAATAATAATAATGATGATGATGATGATGATGATGATGATGATGATGTTTTAGTAAATTCCTAACCAAGTGACCTCTAGATTTGTTGGACTACAGCTCCTATCATTCTCATCCAGCATGGGCAATGCATTTGTAATGGTTACAATGGTTGATGATACTGCCTCAAATGCTACTGAACAAATTCTACTGAATTTTGGGGAGGGATGTCAAAGACATTCACTGCCGCCACTCACCCCCAGACCAACGAAAGACAGTACGCTGAGCCACTGAACTCAACTTGGCATCCATGCCACTCACCTCTAAGGCTAGTCTGTATGACACTGATGTAATATGAAAAACAGCTGAATACAGCATGAGCTGGATATAAGGCCTCATTGAAAGGTTCCCATTGACTTTTGTAAACATTGGCTTGCTTGCCATCTCATTCTATATATACCTACTTCGTTTCGTTCTAAAAATGTCCCAGATCAATAGAAGGTTGTAAAGATCTGGTCAGATGCCAAGTAGCAACACATCTGGTAGTGGGCCGTTTTTTAAAATACCTATTACTTACCATACATATATAAAGGTGTTCAGAAAGAGATTAATAATAATTTTCTCCCTTCGATGGAGCATCTCAAATGACTGCAATATTTAATTAAGATCTAGAAAGTCATCTGACTATTTTAAAACCAAGGCAGAGAGAATTAGTTGTCCAAGGTCATAGTAAATTAAATTCAGTGCTACTTAGAGAATGCTATACCCTACTGACCAGTTTAAAGAATTTAGATTAAACTCTTTAAAATATAGGGATATGGTGTTTTTTTCCATTCAAATTTCCTCTTGAGGGCTATTGTCCTAACCAAGAATTCATCTACCATCTCAATAGCGATAATCTCATACACACTTACAAATGTATTCTTTTACAAATATGCAGTTAACAGATGCTGTATATTTCTTGTTGATGCTTGTATTTTCATCCTAGTTTTAATATTTACAAATATGTAAATGTGAAAGTTTAGTGCAACTACAAAGGTAAGGACATCATCTTTCAGGACTGAACTACATGGTAAAACCACAGTTAGCAGCAACATCTTTTTTTCCTCTTCTGCCTTGTGCTTCCAGCCCAGAATGAGAGTGAGCTGCTCCTACAGTTTGTATTGCCAATTTAAAGAAAAACAAATTAAAAATCCCATTGAAACAAACAGATCCTTTAGGGAGCAAATCAAATTTCCAGCACAAAGATAGAATCTGCCCTACTCTTCAAAGGAACGTCCCATTCCAGATCACACTCACCATGCTTACTTTCAAGCAAGAAAAAATAGATAGAGGTGCCTGAATATGGCACTTAGCATTCAAAGGCATAGCTGTGTTATTCTCAAAATGCAGTATCAATATGCAAAGAGATCTTTGTTAGTTAGTCTCCAAGGTGCTACAAGATGCCTTTGCATGGGGCTAACAGTTCTAGTGATCTTAACAGCTTAGTCCATAAAACTGTCATCAACTGGGAAAATGGTTCCATTATTATTATGAAGATTACTGTATATTGTAACAACATTAAGCTGCACCTAACTGACAACTGCATATGTACTTGAAAATCTGTCTCAGCTTCTAGAGATTGATTTTAAAAGAAGATGCTTAGGATGTGAATCAGCTTCTCCATGTCCATGTCTCCATCGGTGACTACAATAGATGTTGGGCAACACACTGACATATTTTCAGGCTTATCCTCTGCAACATTTAAAAGACATCAGAAGAACACCTGCTACTAATATGTGAAATAAAAAGCTGGTTCCTGGGTCTTCTTTCTTACCCCATAGCAGCATATGTTTATCTCCACCAGGAAAAAGAATCCAGGGTGGGAGTAAGAAGATTACTGCAATAGGCCCACTTCTTGCAAGAGTCATGTTTTTAATTTAAAAAATGGGAATTTACTACTTCTAAATACTCTAAACTTTAGGCAGCCATCACCACACTTCTCACAATTGCACAACCATCATGCTCTCTTCCTGAACTCTCCCTTAACCCTGCTTCCCTGCCTAATGTCTTACCCACCAAGCCTTTAGAAATCTTTGTTAGTTAGGCCCTATACAGACTGGCGCTGGGGCCAATTTTAGGACTTGGGAGAGCGGAGTGTCCCCACGCTTCCGAGCCCTCCTGCGCTCTCCTGGCGCCATTTTGGCACGCGCACGGATAACATGCATTGTGCACTGTGTCCAAGCTTTCTTTTATTGTTTTTCCCTTTGTTCTGTGCAATCCTGGAGCTCTGCGGCCCCAAACGAACTCTTAAAAAGTTAAAAAGAAAGAAAGAAAATAATTGGAGAAAATGTTAAAAGGTAATTAAGAATCTTTGGAATAGTGAGGGGAAGGGGGGACGGGGAGGAGGGGACATTGGCACTGTGTGTCTAGTAATCACGCAACAGCCCCAGGAGCAACATTCGCACTGGCAGACTTCCACCATTGTTAGGTCATTCATGGGTTTCCCCTGTGGAATCAAGAGAGACTGAAAGTCATGTGCAGGAATATCCTAAAGAAATGAAAGTTAAGGACCATGAAGAGAGGAAAGGGATAATATTTTATGGCTAAATGGGAGTTTGTATATGACAGTGGGGAACCTCTGTTCCTCCAAATGCTCTGGGCCTCAGCTCTTTACCATTGCTCATGGTGATTGAGACTTCTTGGAGCTGTAGTCCAGAATGTGAGGAGAGGCAAAGAATATGATTCTTTGCCAGGATGCCCAGGCTGTTCAGTTGATTTAAAGACAGTCAATTTTAACAACTGATTTGAAGTTAGATGTGTTTACTTGGCCTATAATACTTACCAAGTGTCTTGTGTATGTTTTTTTCCACAGCCTAATTTAGGTGGAGTGATTTATGTAGGTTCAGAGACACCCACCGGCTCTGCTTTACAGAAGTATTTTGCCCATTCATCTTACCACTTCAGGCTCCCGGCCCAGGCATCGCCTACTCGCATTAGCTTTCTCTAGTGTCTCACAGAGGATCAGTGAATAGAACTGGGTTACTTTCAAAGCGCTCTGCGGAAAAAATAGTTTGGTGATTCATTGCTCCAGGAGTAAGGCATCTTGGATCTTCAGAGCCACTCTAAACTTTCAGTATGATTTCTCTGTAAATCTCTGTGTGTTGGAAGGTCTGGCTGGCTAACTTCTCTCAGCAGTGGATTTATAATACGTTGGCTATTGATAACTGCATCATTGGCACTGATGCAAAATATAAGGCTGAAACTAGGCACATCTTGCTACCCCAGTGACTTCTCTGAAGCCTTAGCAGTACCTTTGGTTCACAGTTCCACCCATACACATAAGCAATTCAAAAATACATAAAACTGAAGGGGCTATCTGGCCTGCAATCCTATATAGTGAAACCAACTGCCATCTCCCCCACAAACAACTAGGATAAGATTGGCACCCATGTTAATTTACCAAGGTGGGCTGTGGGCAATTTAGCTGTACAACACTTGTGGTGGATCTTTGGGCACTAGACCTAGGAGAAGCTTTGCTTGGTGTTCTAACTCCTCAAATAAGCCTGCAGTCAAATATAGACTATATCAAAAATATTTAACTGCATAGATCACAGCTATGGATAGTTCTTAAGGTCATGGGAGTCCCACTCCATCTGACAGTCCTGATGAGACATCTCTACTTAGGGCAAGAGGCTATTGTTAGAACAGAATTCAGAGAAACAGAATGGTCCCAGTTGGCAAAGGGATCAGGCAAGGCTGCATTCTATCACTCTATTTGTTCAACTTGTATGCAGAAAACACCATAGGAAAAGCAGGTTTAGACTTGGAAGAAGGAGGAAGGAAGATAGGAGCATGGAACATTCACATAAGATATGCAGATAACCCTATAATACTAGCAGAAAACATTACAGACCTGGAACAATTACTAAGGAAAGTCAGAAATGCAAGTCCAAAGGCAGATTTAATGCTGAATATAAAGAAAATAAAAATAATGACCACGGAAGAAATACATAAATTCAACCTAGGCAATGAAGAAATGAAAATAGTTAAAGAGTTCCTGTACCTTGGATTAAACATTGATCAGAATGGAGACTGCAACCAAAAAATAAGAAAAAGACTAGGAATGGGAAGGACAGCTATGAAAAAACCAGACATAAAGAGTCAAGATATACCACTGTGAAAGCCATTGTATTCCCCATCACCATATACACATGTGATAGCTGGGCAGTAAAGAAATCAGACAGAAAGAAAATCAATTCATGTGAGCTGTGGTTCTGGAGAACAGTGGTAAGGATACCGTGGACAACTAAGCAGATCAAACAAATGGGTCCTTGAACAGATCAAGCCAGAAATCTCCTTGGAAGCCAAGATGATAATATTGAGGTTGTTGTACTTTGGCCACATAATGAGAAGGCACAAATCGCTAGAAAAGACAATAATGCTAGGAAAGGTGGAAGGTAGTAGAAAGAGAGGAAGATTGCATGCCAGATTACTAGACTCAATCATGGAGGTCACAGGTATGAATTTGCAGGACTTCAGTTGATTGGAGCTGAGCAGTGGAGAAGACAGGGGTCTTGGAGATGTCTCATCCACAGGGTTGTCATGAGTCAGGGTCAACTCAAGGACAGTTATCAACAACAACAACAGCTTGCAGAATGTCCAAAGGAGGGCGACTAAAATGGTGAAGGGTCTGGAAACCATGTCCTATGAAGAACGACTTAGGGAGCTGGGGATGTTTAGCCTGGAGAAGAGAAGGTTAAGAGGCGATATGATAGCCCTGTTTAAATATTTGAAGGGATGTCATATTGAGGAGGGCGCTAACTCGTTTTCTGCTGCTCCAGAGAATAGGACCCGGAGCAATGGATGCAAGCTCCAGGAAAAGAGATTCCACCTCAACATTAGGAGGAACTTCCTGACAGTAAGGGCTGGAACCAAACCACAGTGGATACCAAGGGCCCACTGTAGTCAAAGAAGCTATGGCCTAAGTTTGCAAGACCTTAACAGGGTTATTAATGACAGAATGTCTTGAAGGTATCTTAATCACTGGATCACCATAAGTCAAATCCAACTTAGCAGCAATTAACAGCAATACTAAGATAAGACCCATCCAGCTTTTTAGAAGAGTTCTATCTTAGTTCCTGAGATACCACATATTGAAATAATAGTTTATTTTTAAATGGTGTTAATTCCATAGATTGTGCAAACGTACAGTATTGTAAAAATAACTTTTATATGTCTTTACTAATATCTTTATATGTCTTTTAATCTATACTTGTTTTAATTTTTTTAAACTGTCGTGAGTTCCAGTATTGGAGAAGAGGCGTGATATAAATCAACAACAACAATGTGAATTTTTAAACCCTCCGTTAACATAATGAACACATATGATCTCCATTCTCCGCCTCTTATATGCCTCATCCCCTTTCATGCTGTTTATCTGATGTGGCTTCATGGAAATCAAAAGAATTTCAAAGTTTTGGTATTTGATGTTTTCATAGTGCATGTTTAGTATGAAATGCATTGTAATTAAACCCATTTAAATCTACTGATCTTCTCTTTTTACCCTAATGAGTTTATCTGATTTTTATATCTATATCAATTATTTTCAATAAACCAAACATAGAAAAACTAATAGTCCTAAATTTGTTCAATGTTGTATGGTGAGCAGCTTTTATCATTGAGTGCTTCATTGGCAAAGTCAATCCATTGTTAGCAAGGTTAAAAGGAAGTGGAGCATCCCCCACTCAACCTTAATCTTTGAGGTAGCCAATAACAACAACAACAACAACAACTGCTGCTGCTGCTGCTACTACTACTACTACTATTAAAAGAATACTAAGCTATAGCCTATACAATAACTGGGTGCTCTGTGTTGTATAAATTCAGTTTTAGGGTACACAGTAGTGCAGTAGCCAGAAGAACTTCAGTGAGAAAAAAGTTACACAACAGCTACAGGTTAAGTCTCCCTTATATGAAATGCTAGGGACCAAAAGTTATTTTGGATTTTATATTTTCAGATTTTGGAATATTGGCATATACATATGGTAATATCTTGAAGCTAGAACCCAGATCTAAACATGAATTACATGTTTTGGATGTACATAATATTTTTAATACTTTTGTGTATGAAGCGAAGTTTGGGTATACTGGACCATCGGAAAGCAAAGGTGTCTCAGCCATGCTATATCATGAATACTATAGACTACAGTACAGGGAAACTCGAGGGCATGGATCCCAAATCCATGAGTTAGGAGGGCCGACTGTATTCCTCTTTGGTGACTTCTCCATTTTTTGCCCATGTCACTTTTAAATCCCAGGTCATTCAAGAGTTCTTTATATTGCCCTCCTAATTTCTCCCTGGAACTGTTTGCAATTGTACCTTCAATCTCCAGCCTTTAAAAATTCCCATTCATCATGATCTCCTTTCCCTTTGACCATTTCTGATGGATTTCACCAAGTATTTCACCGGCCGATTTTTACTAAAATCAATTTTCTTGAAGTCCAAAGTGAATGTCTGAATATATTTGGCTTCCCTTTCCTTCTGTAGGGCAAATCCCAAGAGGATGTGGTTCACTCCCACCCACAATTCCCGCTACATATCAGACACAGACAGGGCCTTCCATTACGGAGTAAGGATGCAGCTTCCTCAGGCAACAAGTGCTGGAGGGAAGGGCAAGATGGTGGACAGAGCTGTAGTTTCCATATAGCTATCTGGATCCTCCTGACTTAGGCTGTTCTCCTCACACTTCGTGCAAACTGTTGTCTCTTGGGTGACACTGAAAATACAATTCAACTGCCAGATTTATTAGCTTCTCTATCGCACACAGGAGAGAGTGCATTCTTGGTTTTTTTCCTCAGGTGATGGAAAATTTGGATCTGATTCTGGGCCTGAAATACAAATATACTTCCTTAAGAGGAGGGAAACCTTGAGTTCAACCCTGTATGTGTGTGGCCACATTCTAGCAATATTTCAAAGGGTGAATAAGACACTACAGAAATCAAGGGACTTGCTTCATGGCCATACTTTGCCAATAGCACATTGGCAATATACCATTTCTGTGTGGAATGAAATCACATAATAGACATTTCAGTGCAATCATGGACAAGGGCATAGTGAATAGTTTTCAACAAACTGTTCAGAACCGAGGATGGCATTGCAAATGGAGGATGGCTGTGCATACAGAAGGCAGCTGTAGCAGGGATAACTGTGAAGTGGATGGGCTACGTAACAACAAGGATCATCTGAAAGGGTAATTTTATTCA
>NC_056526.1:89554611-89650572 GCF_019175285.1 Sceloporus undulatus
TCATTGTCAGTTTTCTTTTCAGTCATTGCCTCCGCTATTCCCCTTTTTATGTTTTATCCCCCTTCCCTATCTAGAGATAATACTAGAAACAATCTCTCCCTGAAAATGAACTCTGGTGTTCCTCTATATGCGATATTTCTCAGATTGTGAAGAGCTGGATAACTCTTTTTGAACTATCTTAGATAACAAGAAGTTAATGGCTTTAAGAGTTCATTTTCCACCCGCCTAAGCCTAGAATGAGGCGGCCTTCCTCAAAAGCAATTTTCCAGCAAATTAATGAAACATTATGCACAATCTCACCTCCAAAAGAAAGGCTACATACAGGTAGAGATTGGAAGATATTTTGAAGAAGAAGAAACAACCAGCAGTGTTTCCCAACTTGGTGCCCTCCATCTGGAAGCACTTGTGTCTTGGAGCATCATTATTCTACCACTACTCAGTTATGAATGGCTTCAGCATGTCATCATATTGCTTTTTCAAACTAACTTGCAAGCCTTGCAAAATTTATCAGATCCTTCCTTCTGCAAGCCTTTCCTAAATTGATGCCCTCCAGATGTGTTGGACAACAATGTCAGACGGCATACTAGCTGGAAAAGGGGATAATTTTTAGTCTATGACATCTGAGAAGGTACCATGCTTGGAAAGGCTAGGCCATCAGTACTAAGCATCTATAGAGGTTCACAACTGAAGTGATCTGTAGCCCACAAAAGCTTGTGATGAAATAAATGGGCCAGTTTTTAAGTTCTCATTTTATACTGAACTAGGAGCAACACAGCTGTCGTTTTAAAAATAACTATGGATGGTTAGTATCAATTGCCCATTGCAAGTTGTGGATTAGTAGAACACAGTACCAGGAAGAATTAAATTCACATAGGAACAGGATGAAAGAAGAGCAATTAGAAAGACTGCTGGAATTTGAAAGTCTTGGGTTTAAGGAGAGGGAGTAAGAGAAGTACCAGCAGCAAACAGGAACGGGTGTCTGCTTGGACTTGAAGAGCTGTGTTGTAGAAATTATTTAAGCAGGTATGGAAGCCAGCATGGTGTTGTGATTTGCGTGTTGGACTACAACTCTGGAGACCTGGGTTTGATTCCCTACGCAGCCATGAAACCCACTGGGTGACCCTAGGCAAGTCACATGCTCTCAGCCTTAGGGGAAAACAATGGCAAATCTCCTCTGAACATACCTTGCCAAGAAAACCCCATGATAAGTTTGCCTTAGGGTTGTCAGAAGGCAAGAATGACTTGAAGGCATACAACAACAACAATAACAAAACAACAACAACAACAACAACATAGCTTTCCCAACTGGGGTAATCAAAGTTGCACCAGCTGATGTTCTCGTCTTTGTTTCTGTTATGTAGCTTAAGTCATCTTCAACTTATGGAAATCCTATCATATGGTTTTCTTGGGCAAGAAATACTCAGAGGTGGTTTTTCATGCTTTCTTCTGACTAAAGCCTACAGCATCTGGTATTCCCTAGCAGTCTCCTTTCTGAGTACTAACCAGACTCTGGGGTCATTCCCACTACAATTTAAAGCAAATCCAAATCGGGTTAGACGAACTTTGTTCCTACTGGGAATCGATTTCGATCCTTATTCGATAGAATTCTATTGTGATAAAGTGGGGCAAGAGGGAAAAAAACAGGGTTTTCTGATAGCACATTTTTGGCAGTTCTTTTTGGAAGGATTGTTTCTAACACGTGTCCAATAAGTGGGAACGCCAGATCAGAAACGATTCATTCTGTGGGGAGGGACAAATGGCAGAGGGATGCTGCCTTTTTGCTTTTTTGCTTTTTTAAAAAATAAAACTAATCTACAATTCTTAAAAGCACAGAAGATCCTGCACTACTTCTTTCAAAGGCTACAGAGCCAGGGAGACAGCAAGAAAAGGGAAATGAAGGCAGGGTAGTTACTTGAAGGAGTGTTGCTGGCTGCTTCCTAAGGCTACACATCAAATGTTTTCTTTCTTAGGCAAGACTTGATTGTGTTCCCCTTCCTTCCTGTTTCACAGTGGTGTACTGCCACCATTTGTCAGGTTTACTGCATCACCCTCTGCTTTGGCACTCACAAATAAAAAACAGAGGCAAACTGGCAAGAGTGTCAAAAACAGCAAAGACTGGGCTAGCTGGAGAAAGAACAGAAAAAGATGAAAGAAAGATATTTATTCAAGCTGTCTCATTTTACTATCTGCATTAATATCCCTTTGGGGGAGAAGAAAAAGCAGCAGAGCATGTTGAATCTTGGCGGCTGCTCTGTATTTGGTGAGGTGGGAAACATGGGATGAAAGACTCAAAAGACTCAAAAGGAGAGTTAAGCCTACTACTGTCAAAGCTGCCTTACATCCCAGAAAAATTGTGTAATTATGCAAAATGATTTCACACAATGTCGCACAAAAGCCGCCATTAAAGTGGTCACAAAAGCATTAACACGCACCTTTTTACTTTCAAGATTTCAGTAACAATGCATTTTCGATATCACTTTATTTACGCAATTGCATGTGATAATTATTTGTGCAATTACTCGCTATTTTCGCTTTGTTTTCTGGATGCTTTGAATATGCTTTAATCTCTCTTTAATGCCAAATTAGCCCCAGCATGATAGACTCCATAGTGTAGCCCTCCTTCAGCATGAAAAACTCACTAACTCACCAATCTTGCTTGGCTGCCATTTCTCTGGCAAGCCTGCCCCTTGGTGGTTGGATGCAGACACATCTCAGCCCAAGAGGCTTATGTAATATGCATCTTCTTGGGGCACTCTTTCTTCAACAGCATCTCTCTCTCTCTGAATTGCAGAAAGATGTGAATTTTCATGCCACTAGTTTGTGACTAGATTTATAATTTGTTAAATGGAGAGGGTCAAAAGAAGAGAAGGAGATAATACTGCAGAGCATTGCGGCACATATATCACCTCCTCAGTACAGAAAAGAGTCCTCTCTCTGTAACGTTTGGCAATGGTGCATGGAAAAAATCATCTGTGTTGTCAAGGGGTGGTGCCTTCTTGGTCACGACATCCTCCTGAAGGCACCTCAAACTCAATTCTGGTGTTTGTTTTTTCATTGGCAAAAATTGGTCTTACATTTAACATCAGTACAGAACTTAGAACAGGTGCCATTGTTGCTGCAGTTTAGATGTGCTGCCTGTCTCATACCACAGCTGTCTATACTGCTCTAAGGAGGTTTGGAACAGATTGTATCACTGAGTAACTAAAACGCTGTTCTGAGTCATCAGTTTAAGCAGCCAGAGAGAAAGAGAAGCCAGAGTTTCTGGGACAGGAATGACACATTTGCTATAGCTGTTTTCATCTGTTGAGTCAAAAGAGCATCTCTGACCAAATTAAGTCAAAATATGACTGATGCCTTGCCATGTTCTCCTTCAAAAGCACATTTACAAAGCAATTTCCCAGTGGCACAAATAACCTTAGGTTAATGTCCATTTTGAACATGTGTGAGAGGGAGAAGCATAAAGAAATTAGCTGCATTTTTAATGACAGTGCTGACAAGTTAACACTGAAGCATGATAAGCTGCATTCAGATACCACCTGAAATCATAGCAGAAAGATGCTTGTACAGGTATACAGTTCAGAGTTAGAAAATTGCTTTTATCTAGTGCTGATTCATCTGCTCAAATCTGCATGTTGATTAGATGACAAGTATTTAGATGACAATGCAGTGATCAGTAGGAAGCAGCATGGCTTGTCAAGAATAAATCCGGCCAAACTAATCTTATACCTTTTTTTGATCAGGTCACTAATAGATGATGGGAATGCAGTGGATGTCATTTATCTGGATTTCAGCAAAGCATTTTATAAAGTCTCCCATGATGTTTTGATTAGCAAGCTGTTTAAATGTGGAATAGATGGGAACAGCATCAGATGGATCCATAATTGTTTGGGAAACCATGTTCAAAGTGTTATGACCAATAGCTCTGCTTCAAACTAGAGGAAATATATTCTGTGCTGGTCAGGCCTCATCTGGAGTACTATGTTCAGTTCTGGCAACCACATTTTTCAGAAGGATACAGACAAGTTGGAATGGGCTCAGAGAAGGGCAACAAAGATGAAAAGAGGTATGGAGCAAACAAGTGAAGAAAGGTTGAAGGAGTTGGGCATGCTCAGCCTGTTGAAGAGAAGACTGAGGGGGTGATATGACTGCACTCTTTAAATATCTAAAGGGCTGTCACACAGAGGAGGATGTAGGTTTGTTCTCTGTTGTTCTAAAAAGTAGGACCAGGTCTGTTTGAAGTTACAGGAGGGAAGAATTTGTTTAAACATTAGAAGGAATTTCTTGATGCTAAGAGCAATTCAGCAGTAGAACCAATTACCTAGAGGTGGCACAGTCTCTTCCCTGGACATCATCAAATAGGCTAGACAGCTACCCACTGGGAATGTTCTAGCTCGATTTCTTGCATTGAGCAGGAAGTTGAATTCAATGCCCTATGGGGCCCCTTCCAACTCTACAGTTCTATGGTTGAATGGATTAAAGCAAACTTTGATCTGTGGTTATTTAGTTATGTACGTGAATAACCCTACAACAGTGGTTCTCCATGAGGAGGGGGGCATTACCATATGTGTTAGCTCTGAGACGTCCCAGACAGCATGAGTAACCGTGAGGGATTATGGAACCTGAATTCCATCAGTGTCTTGAATTTCCCTGGTTGAGAACAACTCCTCTTGAACAAGCTCTCTGGGAAGTCAACAAGCAATACATATATGCCAAATTTCTTGAAAGTCTTCCTTCATTTCTGCTAGGCCCAAAGCAAACCTTGATATTGCCTTTTATATAAGAGATGCCATTTTACTGTGCCATAGTATATAATGGGACTCGAGCGTCCATGGATTTTAGTATCCACGGGGGTCTTGGAACCAAACCTCAGCAGATACCAAAGGCCCACTATATTAACTCCTTACCAGCCTACAATTAGATGCCTATGTGTAAGCACTGATGCCTATAATTGCAGCCCCACACTTTTACATGCAGAGCCAGTATAGTGTAGCGGTTTGAGCACTGGATTAGCACTCTGATAGACTAGGGTCTGAACCCCCACATAGCCATGGGAACCAACTGGATGACCATGAGTAAGTCACGGTCTCCCAGTAGCAATGACAAATTTCCTCTGAACAAATCTTGCCAAGAAAGCCCTGAAATAGGCTCTTGAAGGCAAATGATAATATTTACATGCAGACATACTTGAATTCAGAGTGTAATCTGTTCCTCTCTCCCTTGCAAGATTCAAATTGCAGAGAGTGAATGAAAATGTGGCCAATGACAGAAACATTTTTTGGGATGGATTCACATTATAAAATAACTTAGTAACACAACTTTTATAAGGCATTTCTAAAAGTGACAGTGGTGGTGGTGGTGCTGATACCAGGAAAAAGGGAACAGCTGAAGCATACAAGGTTGCAAACACCCTTGAAAACCTGGTAATCTCAGTTCTGGTAATCTTGCTTTCATTTTCTCTTGGCAATGTTTAGAAGTACATCACCCACTCATGAGCAGATGCTATGTTTACCCAGGGTGTGACGTTTACTATTTTGCCATTTCACAGGATTTGGACAAATGGAAAAGTTACCCATATGGAGAGTATGATTTTAAAATGGCCATTGGCCCTAATCTGTGCTATCACAAGGGAACACACTGAAGGACAGAATGTGATATTGGTACTTCCACCAACCACAAAAATAACCACACCAGTTCACATACTCTGTCCACTTATAATTCCTTGCACATAGTGGAGTGTTTTGTGGCCACCTACTGTATATGCATGCCCTTCTTCTAACCATAGAGTGTACCATGCGTGGAGAAACCAATCCACCTCTCCAAGCCATACTACCTCCAGGAGGAGGACAGAGATACTTCCTTGGATGCCACAGTTACAGAATGGTGGAATAGAAATCAAATAAATACATATACACAACACATAAACCGGTGCGGTCTTTTGTTACTTTATCCAGAAAATGCCCTACTGTACTGTTTTTATTCTGGAACAGCCCTTTCACAATCAGAAAAGGCCTCATTTAAGGGCATACAGGAAAAAAGAAAGTATCAGTGACCTACAGAAGTACAGTACTTCTCAAACTTTGTTCCTCCAACTCCTTTGGGCTTCCAGAAGTTCTAAGCAATATGGCCAATGGTCAGGAACTCTGGGAGGTGAAGTTCCAAAGATATAGAGAACCAGTCTGAGGAGCACTGGTTACACCATCAGAAAGCAAAGGTATCACTATCTCAGCCACCCCTGTGGACAATTTTGGAGTGTTTCAGATTTCAGGTAAGGATGCTCACCATGTACATCCTTTCTAAAAGGAGCATTACTACTCATAGGTAGCCATTCCCACTAAATAGAGTATTTCTCCCTTCCCCCCATTTTCTTTTCACTCTATATTATGTGGCAACTGAGCATGTGCCCAATTCACTGGGCCAGTGATAGGTGGGGATAAAGATCTCAGATTTCATTGTCATAAAACGCAAAACCTTTCGCATGCAGAACCTCCCTTTTACTTTTTAGTGGCGTCATTTTGGCTCGAGTTCTGGAAACACTCACCAGTGGGTTTTGGATTTTTTTTCTTTTTGATTGTGTTAGAACTTATTTTAAAAAATCTTTTAAAGAATTTGAAAGCATTTTCTTCAAGGTAACCTGTGCCAATTTTATGAGTGTTCTCCAGATGCGGAAACGTCCTGAGCATGCCCAAGCCTTTGGCCATTTTCGTGACATGAGGAACATACACTTGGAAAAATGCACTGCAGTTTCTCTGGTCTCATCACACACAATGCTTCTGTCAACTGGAAACAGGCCACATTTAAACTTGGCCTCAGGAATGACTTCACACAACATTTAATTCTAATGTGACTCTGGAGAGGGACAGCAAAGAAGCCAGTTATGAAGAGCAAGCCAAGCAGTAACTGCTGCCAAAGTGAAGTTCAAGGATACACCAGAAGAACGTCTGGAGCATTATGACTGGTTAGCTGCCCAGCTTGGCTTAAAGAGGAAGAATAATTTATCAGATAGCGATTACTTGTGCCAATTACACGCACCTTCTTTTAATAGAAACCTGCTTGGAATTATGTAGAAGACATCACCTTCCCTTTGAACTTGTGCAGGGAAGGAATTCAGAGAACTGCTGGGTGGAGAAAGAGCCAGGTGGCAATAATATAACACTGACAGCAGCTATATTTGACTGTTGTGATAGCAGAGAATTGGAGGTAGGATGGGCTGGAAGGTCAGCTCAAAAGCACAACCACCTCATTCTGCACAAATATTGGGGAGAGCGTTCCATTTGCTGCATGTGTTTCTGTTGTACAACAATGATAAGCTTCTAATTTGCAAATAGATGTAATGGGGGGAGAGGGTTTCCAAGAGTAAAAGATATTGTTACCACTGCTCTAGATCATACTTTTGTGCTCTTTTTAAAGCATTACTGAACACAACTGTTTCTTGCTTTTAAAACTCCCAGAATAGAATTTGTCTAGATTATTAGATTCCTATGTGAAGCCATCTATCCACACAAGATCCAAGTCAGAACAATCTAATCTGGCAGCAGCTAGAATCTTCTAGCCTTTTCCTAACAGTTCTTTGACAGGCGTTTCTGTGGGTCAAACATGGCTTCTTCCGCAGGCAAGCCCCATGCTCTAGCAAAGGACTACAGCTATTCACTACTGAGAATAAAGTTTTGCATGCAGAATTTAACAAGTTCAATCATAGGAATCTCCAGCTGTAAAGAGAAGATAATGGAGAGATCTCTTCCCGAGAACCTAAAAGACCTCTGCCATTCAAGACTACATGAGGTTAGAGTCAATAACCTGCTCCCATCTCAATCTCCTATACTATGCCCACCCATCCTTCTGCCATGACTTAGAAATGAATTGATGCTTATTACTATCTCTTGGTTTCACATTAACTGGAATTGTGGACCATGATTTGGATTATATCCAAGAATCTAGTAGTCAGTGGAGACAACTCTGGAGACGAGGATTTGTTTCTCAGCTTGGCCATGAAACCCACTTTGAGAAAATCACATGCTCTAAGCCTGAGGAAAGCAATGACAAACGTCCTCTGAACAAATCTTGCCAAGAAAACCCTGACAGGTTTGCTTTAGTCACCAGAAGTCGGAAGCAACTTGAAGCCACACAACAGTAGTCAATGAGGTACTGTTGGATAATGAGGCATGTTTCAAGTACAGTAATTTTTTTATTTTGTTTTTTTGTAATTGTGCTATTGTAATCCTATGGCATTTTCATTCACATGTTTTATCAGTCTATTTGGAATTACGCCCAAAGTATTAATCATCACCGGACTTATAGTGGTTATTATAGGAACAGTGGTAGCACAGTGGTTAAATACCAGTACTGCAGCCAAAATATTGGGAGTTCCATCCTGCAGGGTTCCAGGTTGACACAGCCTTCCAACCTTTTGCAGGTTGGTAAAATGAGTGTGCAGCTTGTTGGGAGCAATGGGCTCACAGATTGTAAACCGCTTAGAGAGTGCTCAGCATTATAAAGGAGTATAGAAATAGAAGTGCTACTGCTATTATTACAACTACAGCTGTACTACCTAGTAACAGTAGTACTTATTTTGCAGAGCTATCAAACTCAATACTTGTCATAGTAAACTTGCTGTCAGACAGAAACAATTGTTCTGCTGGGTACTAGCAAGTTAATTTAGACAAAGAAGTTTCTAAGCTTGCATGTATTCCAAGCATGTTCAGCTACAAAAGCAGCACTCCACATATCACTGCCAGGAAGATTTCCTGAATTGTAAGTGTAGACATATATTGTAGAGTCACTTTCATGGGAACTGTCAAAATCCAATCTATGAGATAACAGTGCACCATACATGCTTTGCTCACTTAATTGCAAATCTAGCGTCCAAACATAGAGGATCAACGCATAGTGCAAAATGCATAGATAAGGACAAGAATTTATTTCAAAACTTTCCAGTAGTTTCCACTATATTCTGCACCAAGATGGTTTTTCATCAGTGTTCAAATTTCCCATTTCACCCTCAAGTCAGCGAAGGTCAGACATTTTTCCTGAAACAAGGGGTGACATGTCTAAATTGCATTTCAAAGTGGTTTGTTGACACAGCAGTCTGTCTTTTTCACTTGAGTGGCCAACTTTCATGGGTCTAGGGGTCAATTTTCTAACACAGGACCCATATGTGGGCTGGGCCAGCCCTGAAAATCAGCAAAAATAATGAAAAATACTGTACCTCACCATCTGCACTATACTCACCTCTGCATTCTAAATTGTAACATTGGCACTCCTTCCATATTCCCCCAAGTGGGGAATGCAGCCACTATTGAACAGCCCACTCTATCATTTTCAAGGGAATGTGAATAAATTACCTTTAAAAACATTTATGATAAAGATGATAACAAAGCCCTGCTCATACAGTGGGACACAGAGAGACCAAAAAAAACCCAATTCTAAATTACAACACTTTATTGCAGCATTGGCAAAGATCAGAGTTCTGAAGCTGGTGAAGATCGGGCGGCATTTCTGACGGACTGTGTGTATATGTATGCAAGTGTGAAATGTTACAAGTTGTACACATCTTGTTAAAAATTCTACATGCAGAACTCAACAGTGGTAAAAAGAATTTTAAAATAGGAAAAAAAAATTAGTAGCATACAGATGTGCTTTTTAACTGAATGTACTACACCTAGGTGAAAGCAAAACAAAACAAAAAATTATCCCCCACAACTATACTAACAAACAAGATTGTCAGAAACTGACCAAGAAACCTTATTTCCATTTAGAAAAATAAAAATTCTACTCATTGCCAACTAATTTTTTTCCTCTTTTTTTTTTTAAATATGTAGACACAGAAGCTTATCAACCCATGAAAGTCAACAGAACATTCAGCTCCACTTCTTGGCATCTGTCTGTCATGCTGACTGGCACATTTTGGTTTTCAATGATGCTTTTAACGAGCGCCTCTAGATCCCCATTCTTAGGCTGGTGTCAGGCTGTTCTAAGCAACTTTGGGTCAACGCTCTCTACCTTCCCATCTGCTCTGACCATCAATAGATCATTCTAGCTCCTTGGATCTGGTTCTGCTTCACCAGCTCCCAGCTCCCCACACCTTGGAAAGCAGGAGTTTCCCCTTAGAACAAAAGCCTTTTTTTCTTGATATTATGGAATATCTTTTATTTTGGTATTTCATTTGCTATGTTGCTCATTCTCTGTGTTGGAGTTTGCTATACGATAGTTACCTCTTGTTCTATCCACTGCTCTAATGCAGACCTGCAGTCCCCCAAATGAATACTCTCCTGACATGCCATGCTCAATTCAGAGAAAATGCCACTCATATTAGGTTTGATTTCTCCCATACTTAGCCATCAAAACCATTTCTGTTCCAGCTTAATCCATCTTACTTAAGTTGCTCTTTGTTGTAACTGAACTGCTCACTGGTAAAGTTAACCATCTCATTTATTTACTTCCATTCTCATGAGAAGATTAACCCTCACATGGTTCCATAACAAGATGCATTTTGTTTGTTTGGTAGGCCATGACTGGAAGCTTCCGCTGTTTCTGTTTTTAGTGGAGACTGGTGTATCTGCTCTATGGCCCCAGCCTGTCCCAGGTTTTCGATTCTGAACTCTCTAGACTGACATGCTCAGATGTGTCCGCTGCTCTCTTTTAATTGCTGGAGGACTCCACTAATCCACAACATTGGAGATACAGGACCTAATGAAATGACGCTTGCTGCTGGATCAACGTCTCCTAGCAAAAAATAGAAAGGAGAAACGTATTAACAACTTATTTTATTATAGGTATTTGTTAATGGTTTTGTCACTAACTAGAGTTCTCAAAGAAATATAAAATAAAATAGATTTTTAAAAAGTCTTACAAATAGGTTTAAAACAATTTTACAAGTCAAGATTTTAAAAAACAGTTTTAAAAACCAAAAGCCATATAAAATAATACTCCTTTGGTCATCTTATAGAAACCATAAAGTGATGCTGATTTCCCTAGGGAAGAAGTTCTTTATATAACTGAAGTGCTGCTACAGAAATAGCCCTATCCTGTTGTACAAAGCAACCTAGCCTAAAGAGTAGTGGGGCATGCAGAGGAGTCTCTGCCAAGGATCTCACATTATGAACACATGTTTTTATGTGTCTGACTCAAGCTGTTTAGGTCTTTGTTGGGTGAAACCAGTAAAGAAACAAACTGGAAACCAATTCAGTTCATTCAGGATTCTAAAGAGTATGTCAGATGACAGCTGTATTTTGCACTAGCTGAATCTTCCAAACACTTTTCAAAGACAGATCCACCTAGAGTTTCAAAGACAGATCTACAGAGTACAGTATTATAATATTCCAACTGAGACACAATCAAGGCATGCATCACTGTGACTAAAACCATCTTCCTCAAGAAGGACTGTAGCTCACATACTAGTTGAAGCTGGGTAAAGTCTTGTCAACAGCAGCCACCTTGCCTTCCCAAAGCAATGCTGAGTCTAAGAAACCTCAAGATGCAAATGTGCCCTTTTGAAGGAACTGCAATCCCATTTAAAACAGACTGTAATTTCAATCCCAGTTTGGCCTGAAACCTCAGAACTCTGAATGAACTCCCACAGAAGCTTCAGGTAGCTATTGTAAAGTATAGTGAACAATTCTGAGTCCTGAGGACTAACAGCTGTAAGGGTGAGCAATAGTTTCCTACCACATGTCTGTATCATTCTTCAACAATGAAGAATCAAGCTATGCAGTTGTATTAAATACAACCAAATGAGTCTGTCAATTTTTACGAACTAGGGATTTTAAAGATGGCTACTCATTTCATTTCCTACAGGTCTGCACGAATACAGAAGTACAGAATATGGTACAGTGGACCCGTGGTATCTGCTGGGGTTTGGTTCCAGCCCCCCACCCCCCATGGATACCAAAATCAGGGGATGCTCAAGTCCCATTAAATACAATGGCATAGTAAAATGATGTCCCTTATATAAAACAGCAAAATCTACAGTCAGCCCTTCTTATACATGGATTTTTTATACACGGATTCAAGCATACATGGTTTGAAAATGTTCCAAAAAAGTATAAATTTACCTTGATGTTCCATTTTTTATTAGGGACACCATTTTACTATGTCATTATATTTAATGGGACTTGAGCATACACGGATTTTGTTATAAATGGGGGATCTTGGAACCAAACCCCAGCGTATAACAAGGATCCACTGTATTTGCTATTTTGAATTTATACTTTTGTTGAATATTTGCAAGCTGTGGATGCTTGAATCTGTGGATAAATTATCTGTGGATATGGAGGGCCAACTGTATCTGGTGTAAAATATGGTTTACTCTGAATCTTTGCTTTATTTTTAAAACAAGTTTCTAGTCCTGCTGGTAAGACAGCTGTGCTTGAAAAAATCTGAGATCGTACCTGGTGAAAGCCCAAGTAAGATTCCAGGTTTTCTAAATGAGGCTTCACTATCCTGTTTCTTTGTATTAACACCATTTATAACACACAGCACTCATAGCCCAGATTGTAGTAATTTCTTTTAGTGAAAAACCAGGAATTTAATGTGGTTTACAGGCATATGCAGTCTGATTTCCTTGTACTCCCCCCTCCCCCAATATTCCACATTTCTGGTGGTGGAATATTTACATGCCAATGTGTAGAACTGGAATGGTCTTCCTTCAATAAACATGTGCAACATGCACATTCCCTTTCTCTTTAAAACAAAACTATATATCATTATATCAACTGTAATCCTTACCTAGTCAATTTAGTCTTTAGATACTGTTTTTTCCAGCAAATAAATCTTACTTAGAAAGTATTATTTGAGCCAAGCTATGTGATCTGGGAGCTCAAATTTGGACATTCGTGATGTTCCCCAAATGAGGGAATTGATGCATACTTTTAAAAAGGTTAATTGTCAGTGAAATCCTTTTTTAAAGTGCTTAAGCTTATATGATCTACTGACATCTCTGTAAATTCCAAACATACTGCTTAGTTATGGCCTAGATAACCTCTCTTTTTCTATACTTGAACCTTTTGCTCCAAAACTCACTTTTCTTTCTGTTTTCCGTGACTAATTTCAGCTTCGGCGCTGTCTGTTCCCTCTCTCACGCCTGCTCATATTAGAAAAATAGGAACAACAATGAATTTCAGAAGCAAGCGCTCCTGTCTCCTTATGAACTGCATTCTTCTGTGCATACTTATCCCCTTTCATGTTTTTTCTGTTGCCAAGTAATGCTGTTTGTCCTCCACTTTCCATTCCCTTTAACTTTATATTATTGCTGATGTTACCCCCTTATGTAATGACCACAATTAGGCAATGGATTCACCAGCATGTTTTTGTAGGGGGGAAAAAATCCCAGTTGCATATTCTTGTAACTATAAGAATGGACTCATTTCTCAGACTAGTAAAAGGGAAGAGCCCACAAATACCCTGAGACAGGACTCCCATCATAGCAACTTCTTTTCTCTGAAAGAAGATATTGTTGGGCAAGAGAAAGCAAAAATGAGAAGAAAAGAAAGTGAAAGGAGCATGTGATTGAAGATTAAAGGTCAAGTATGTAAGCTACAAAACCCCTGGTTCATATTCCATCAGTTGGGTTCAGAAAATCTGTTTAATTTTTTTCTGTCTTGCCCCAACTGCAAGACAGGTATGCTAAAAGAGAGGAAGAAATACTAAAAAAATATGGTGCAAAACAGAGCCTGGAAAAAATAGTGCTTTACTACAACACCTAAAATCTCCCAGTCAACAGAGTGAGAAGCTATGAGATGGTCCCCTAATTGTGCCCTTTAAGAGATTTTGGACTTCAGCTCCCAGAAGCCTCAGCCGTGTTGGCCAATAGTCTGGGATTCGGGGGGGGGGGGGGGGGGGCTGAAGTCCAAAATCCCTTAAAGAGCACAGTTTGGGTACCACTGGTTGTTGTTGTTGTTCAATATGGAACATGGCCTCCTTAGATTATCTGCCATATGGAACATGGCCTCCTTAGATTATCTGCCAGGGTTAAACTAATGCCCAAAGCTGACTCCGGATCGCCACAGATGCCCCCAGTAACTGAATTGAATAAAGTGTTCCAACATCCCATAATAATGCAATTTTGGCTTCCCAGAGGGCACATTTTAGTAAGCCAAACTATTTGCTTTTCCCAATGCCACCAACTCTTTAACCTTATTAAGAAACTGTCCATAGGTTAACACCAATTCTATGCCCCCCACCCCTTTCAGTGGCTCTTCTTTCCATAAACATTTCAGTATTTGAGGACTTGGTACTCTGTTTACGTTACAAGGAACTGCGGTGTAGTGCAAAAGTTCAGAAGTGAGTGTTAGGTAAAAACTATGATAGGAGAGAGGGAAGCAGCAGTGGTGGTGATAGTTTGTGAAATATTGTAATGTGGATCCAGTCGGGTCTGTAGCTGGGAAAGTGTGTTAGAAGTCAAATTGAATTCAGTGAGATGCAAGGAAATGAATATAATATTTTCAATTTGATGTGCCTTCTGTATGCACTCACTCTTATCATGCAATGCTATTATGCTGATGTAGTGCATGGGAATGGCTTTCTGCACTAGAGAGGCAAAAGAGACTCCCCGCTTCCCTGAAGTAGCAAGAATCTGGAGAACTAGGGAAGGGCTATGATGGTGCTTTTATGTCAAGATAGTCATTCCTCCAAAGGCTGCCAAGCTGCTATTCCTGAAGTGTCTGTTGCAACTAATTTTGAATAAAGAAGTTCACAAGAAATCTCCATTTTGGGAGGTATCTCAAGTCATTTTTAACTCTTAAAAACATGCAACAGACGTTTTTGTTCTACAATCCTCATCATGTGCACCTTTCACAAAAAAAGTCTCACTAAATTATCTTTTCAAGGCCATGCTAGTAATGCTACAGCTTTTTAAATAGGGATAATTTTCTCTCGTCTTCAGCTCACTTAAAACTGAGGGGTCCCCCACCCCCGGCCACCCATGTATCAAATTATTAATGTTTTAAAAGACTGAAAACCATGTAACTACTATACTTTTTCTACAATATTTACCTTCCACCAGTTTTAAAGATTAGATCAGCATTAGGTGCTCCCTTTGGATGCTGATAACGAGGCCGCCGTTCTCGATTGGTATTTGCTGGAGCTGGCCGCTGAGCCAAGGACTGCATCATCTCTGCATATTAACATTTTGAAATTTTTTGAGACTTAGAAGAAGAAATGGGTATAGCTACACTACAAGGTCTAAGGAATTTCAAAGGTCAAAGAACTATACTGGTCATATTGTTCAATTATGTCATTTCTCAGGCTGCATCTGCACTGCAGCCATAATCCAGTTTAACACCACTAACTGCCATGGCTCAGTGCTATGGAATTCTGAGAACTGTAGTTTTGTGAGACATTTAGCCTTCTTTGTTAGAGAGCTCTGGTGCCACAACAAACTACAAATCCTATAATTACATAGCACTAAGCCAAGGCACTTAAAGTGGTGTCACTGGATTATTTCTGCAGTGCGCATGTAGCCTCAGGTAAGAATACAGGGGAATGTTTACTGTAACAATGAGATCTCCCTGGCAAACGATCTGCAACAAACCAACAAATAAGAATATCATAGCACTTATTTGGGGAAAGGACCAGCTTATTTACTGTTTTCAGAATGGTTTAGATTATCACACATCCATGTCAAATTAAAACCTTAAAGAGAAAAAAGCTTTACTTTTGAAAAGCAAAAAGACAGTATCTTTTAATTGTGTTAATGTTGCTCTTCGTGAATAATCCAGTTAATTACTATTCCTATGTAGTGATTAAGACTACCAAGAATTTCAGAGCAGTGACCCATGTGTCTATAAACTACGGACATAAGCAGACACAAAATGGCGGTGAAAAGCCAATGCAAAGGTGCTACAGTGTGGGAGTATAAATCTCAGAAGTTTTTCTATCAATATGGAAGGTGTTTGAAAAGACTGTCATACCCTGATAGTCCTCTTGTTCTTGCCGTTCATTGATATCCAGTGTCAATTTTTTCATTCTCATCCTCTCCTCTTGCTCAGCTTGTTGCTGATTCCAATGATTTGCAGCCAGTTGGGAGGACATCGGCACATTAAGGATCTTAAACTAAAAGGACACAAGACATCTCTAAGAACTGAATAAATGAACAAATGCATTTTACCTAATTCTCCTTTAATTTGCTTTGAAAAACACTAACTTATTAGGGAAGGGATTTCCCATGTGGTTAGCAGGCAAGAAAATTAAAAACTGGCTGGGAAGGGATGGAGTTCTAACTAATATAACTTAAAAAAAATTAAGTCCTGCGTTGTAGGTTGGCACATGGGCTTTAAAACATTGCTGGTGGAGTGCTCCTCCATGCCATTCTAATAATGAAGCTATTTCAAGAAGAAATGTCTAAGTGAAGGTGAATGAAACAGCTCAGTGCAAGATCAAATTCTTTAGAAGACAGATATTCAGTATACGGTGCAATACCTACAATACGTAAAATTGCCACACATATACCTCAGCTAATGAAGTAGGTATGTTCCTGGGCACTACTTCTTTAACAGAAAATTTGGTACCAGAGGGAGAACTAACATGGAAAGAATACAGAGATTCCTATATCACAAAAAGTTAAATAATAATAATTATACAGTAATTCAACATACTTCAGCAAACTAGTAAGTTTATTCAAAAGTAACAATATATGAAATAAGATAAGCCTTCCATAAGTAAACACAAACTTCTTAGATTTAGCACCAATGGTGCTAAATCTTAAAGACTTCTTCCAAAATGCACCCGAGAATGCCCTTTCCCCCCCCCCCCCATCAGCCTTCTCTTTTCTTATGAGTTCCAATTTAGACAAATTTCTACATTTATGCTTTCAGCATGCTGGAGGCAGCTGGTGAGGGGAGTTTATGTTCTTCCTCCTTTTATCTCTGTTTTGATGTTCACACATGCTCAGTATTCCAGAGGCAGCTGTCATTTACCTTGCCTACTGGATTAATCCTGCTCTTTCGCAGCTCAAATTTTGTTTTTCCTACTGCTAACTGCAGACATGTTTCTACAGCCCGAGGTTGAAAATTTATGTTTCTCCAGCCCACCTTCATTAGTCTCCCAATGCCAATGATGCTTAAAAAACCCTTCCAACTACACAGAAGATGAGGATGAAAGTGGTGGAGCTATAAAAAGACTTTGTAAAAAAAATGTTTTGCTATAAGAGGCTTTTTAAATCTGAGGTATGCCTGCATTAATCTTGCTAAAACAAAACTACTTAAGAGGGCACATAGCGCATACCCAGATTCCAAGACCATTTTTAGGAAGTAAATTTCAGATTTCGACGAATCTGAACTTTCTTTGACAGAATGTAAATGTTGCGTAGAAAAAAAATGTACCAATTGCTACAGTATTTTGCTATTTTTAAGACACTTTCAGGATTTATATAAAGCTTCAGAATGTTCAAAGCACTTCACATATATTCTCTTGTAATCCCTACAGCTACCATGTAAAACAAAAAAGTGTAATTTTACTTGTATTTCACACACAGAAGTGAGATAGCAAATCACCAAAAGAAATCCTAAACAGACATTTTGAGACAGTTTTGGTCTTAGCTACCACACTATATCAGCAGACAGGCTAGTCTAACGCATAGCTCAATAGGACAAGTGATACTCTTAAACTGGCAATTTTAATAAAATTTTCTAACAGATAACCAAATAAACAAGAGGTTTATCATTCATTCTACCATGAACAATCTGGCACAATCCTTGTGATATTTCCTCTCACTCTCAAATAAGGCTATCATGACTATGGACTGCCTTAAAAATAATTTTGATCCCTAGGACTTTTTATTCAAAGAGATCTTTGCAATGGTTGCACATTTGATACCCATTTCTCTAAGAGAATGATAGCTGGGAAATACACAGGACAAAGAAAATTAAGACGGGGTAACAGTTAAGAAAGAAACAATAATTCAGATGCTGGTAATCCTCACCTGTTGCTTGTTGCCTTTTCTGGTTAACATGACAAAAGGCATTGTGTCTCCAGACTCAGATTCTCCTTCCCCACCACCCAATGGTGGACCTTTCTTGAGCTGGCTCTTGAGATGCAAAGGGATTGCAACATCTAGCTGATGCACTTTCACAGATTCTCCACTCCTCTGCTGATAACAGTATATGGGTATAAACATAAGAATCAAGGGAGCAAACTACCAGAGTAGCATTACTAAATGCTTTACTTTCAAAAACAAGTTATGTGTAGCCTATGTAACTTCACGGCTTACATTATCTGAATATGCAGCTATGATTGTATCTATATACTTAGAACTGTGAGTGTTGCCAAATCATGTTTGCAAATAAATGTACCAATCAGGTACACTTACCAAGAAGCTGGGATTGGTTCTGTGTCAAGAGTGCAATCCATAGTACACTTGATCTTGCTGTTGTGAACCTTGTGAAGTATGCATCACTTTTGCATCTGAACTGTTCTTTTTGAAAAGACTCATCACACATCTTACATGAGTACAGGGATTACTTGCAGTATTTTTCCTCTAACTGGAGATTTATGGATGCATGTCTTTGTCCAAGGAAATGAACCATTTTCATTTCTAAAAAATCTCAGGTAATCAAGCCAGGATTTATTTGCAACTACTACTTATTGGTTTGACACAGTGAGTAATACAATTAGGACTGTAACACTGTATTAAAATCACAGTACTGGAAAGTGTATCACAAAGGGAGCTCTACACTTCTGTGTTTCTGATTAAGAAAAGGATAATTAGAAGTATTATGCTAATATTACATAATAAAAATTTCATAGCAAGCAGGATGTAATTTGGAACAGCCAGATTTTGATCTAGGAAAAAGATGAGTATCTAGTACCTACTTAGTAGAAGCATCTCATGCTGCAGACCAACTGAACAGATACAAGAAGGATGAAGTCTGGCCTCGGCAACACACACAGTACCTTCCAATCATTCAGGCTAGTGCAACAGCTGCAATTCTTCTTGGACAGAGACAGCCTGGCCATTTATTCTCACCACAGTAATTCTATACTGCTTAGAGAACTGGCTTACACATATAACTGTGTTTAAGGACTTCTCAAAAACATCAGTCAGTGCAGATCACAGCAGACATGTTAATACCTGAAGCCAGTACTAGTGAACCAACTGTACCAGTTCTGAAATAGCTTGACGGTCTGCTAGATCATTTCCAAGTTAAGTTCAAAATACTTGTGTTACAAGCTCTATATGATTTGAGAGGATGGTGTCTGAGATCCAAATGTGTATTAAAGTCTGTGGATAAAGCTTGTTCCAAAAGGGCTCCTCCTAAGTGTGTGGCAGTTGCTGTGAATGCTACTGCTTATGTGGCATGGCATTTGTGGAATGCTATCCTAGTGACTATTCATATCCACTGGGCACCAAAGATCTTTTTAATTTCCCCAGTTCTTTTAAAATACCAGTAAGTTTGTATCTTTTCTTGTCACTACTATACTGCTATTGCTGTTTCATTCTTATTACTGCTGATTATATTTTACTTAAGTATATTGTGCAAATAATAAAACAGAAACCTCTCTTCTTAGGTTCTTAGGCTGATGCTTAGAAAACTGAGTGCTTGGAAAACTGGACAGTCAAGTTGAATTTTTAAAAAGTAAAATCTAAGGCAGTTAAATGCTATGGGAACGTATATTCAAGCTCAGTATGTTATTTAAACAGAACACCAAGTTCTCAAGGCAACACATGTGAACAACACAAGTTACTACAAACAAACCATTACCTGTAAATTTTCCAGCATCATTTTGTCCAGTGCCTGAATAAAATCTTCATCTTCAGCACAAGGAACACGTTTAAGTCCACCTCCTTTAATCATTACTTCCTGATAAACAGAATAAAATGTTTTCAAATGACAAAAATGTAAAAAGTCAGTATCTTAATACTTTGACATTTATATGTAATACTTTACCCATGTGCCCAACAGCATGTAGTTCATAACACAGATGTTTTTACAGCAGTATCTTATTGGTGTGCAACTGCTATAAACTATTTGTTCATACCACTACATGTTGCTGGCTACATTATATGTAAGCCGTCCACCTCTGAAGGAAGAGTTGGATATCTAACAAAATAAAGCTTCCCTGAGATGAATGCACAGAACAGAATAATCCCTAAAAACAAATGAGTTGACCACATCTGATGCAATTATTCAGACAATAGAATCATAATGTATATATAACAAGAGCAATGGTACATTTTAAAAATGAAACATTTGTCAGTTGAAATAATCAGGGAAGGTCAAAACCAACTATGTCTTTTCTCAACAACAGCAGGAATTTTATTTGTGTTGCAGAAGGAACTTTAGTTATGCGATTCTGATGGGATAATAAGGCTACGTGGTTAATATGGTTTTCATTAGGCAATAAAAGTTGGACTTAACAGCTATAGTTACTATTAATAAGAATAAATAATGCAGAACTTTTCTTCAATGAAATAGTTAACCAGAAGGAAAATCCAGCCAGGTGTTATACTGGTGGTCATGTGACTGTGCCATTTATTTTGACACAGGGCACCCTGTTGTTTTCCAATGCATTTCTTGTTTTTACCCAGGTTATTTCATTACAGAATTAATCTAGGAAGAACCTTTGTTGCAGGTCACCCCAATCCCAATTTCTAGGAATGGATTTTTCATCCATACTGCTGCTGAAGGGTTGTTTGGTCAAGTGTGATGACTGCATAACTCCCAACTGGCAGAGATAGGATTCTTCCTTTCATAACATTCTGTGCTTAAGTTTACAGGGCATACACATGTAATGGATTTGTTTGCAGTGGGGGCAGGGGAAGGACTGTATTTCAACATGTCTGCACAATGCCTTGCTGCATTGCCTCATTTTTCCTACAGTTTTCCTAGATGTAGCCCAAATTATTAACCATGCTAGCCTGGCATCTTGCTGAATAACACTGCATTTCCTAGTTTTAGCTTGAATTCTTTGCCATGCAATTTTTCTCATGGGGAGCTGCCATTTGTGGGCTATGCTTTAGTGCCTCTTTTTTTAGGGGATGTCTAGATTTTTAAAAATTCTGCTCATCCTACTTTTACTCTTGTGTTTGCACTCCCTCCCACCTACTGCTGTATTTTCCAAATGACAGGAAAATACAAACAGTATCTTAAAAATCATCAGGCTGTATGGACGGGGAGGTGTTGGACTTGTTACAAAATTGTATAATCCCTCCGCAAGTGTGGCTAGGGACTCATGTGACATAGGAACATCAACAATTCTTCCATCTGGAGACCAAATGTGACTTTAAGAGTCACAGACCATGATGAAGAAGGAATTAAATATGAAACAGAATTGAGATAGAAAATGAAAAATAACACTTGTCTGATTTCCAGAGTCTATAACAAGTCTTGTATACTCCATATGGCCACAAATTTGCCCTTGTCTTATGATAAAATTATCTTCAAAACTATGTAGTTCCCACTTAATTTAGCAATATTTCTCATATTGTTTGTCACAGTACCCACAGTACTTTCATCTTTGGAACCTCCTAGCAGAAAGCATTATTAAAAAACCTATTCATCTAAACACTTCAGACAATGAAGTTCCTATTAGCAATGTGCAGGTTCCATTTGCTGAGACACAGCTACATTTCATACAAAATATGTACGAAGAACACATAAGCTATAGAGTAGCACACCACCGAATATAAAAGTTCTTAGTTAAAGGGATGGCATCAGTTAATGCTGATACAGAATTCTATCATGACACATGAAGAATACTGGCAAACTAGAGGCATGGCATTTACTCAACATCATCCTTCTGACACAACACACCTTCAAGCTCCCCTGTGTTCTTTAGGAGTCCACCCTTCTGAACTACAAATGAATTACCTTTATCTGTTATCAGTTGTCAAACCATTTCAACTTCACATCCTGTGTACAGCTTGTCACTTCTATACCAAAGCTGGCTACAGCTCATTTCATCTGAGGGCAGTGAAGCCAATTCCGCCAGGTATTATTTCCTAGTATTCATTTCCTGCCCAAACAACTACTGTAGGCTTTGTATGTTTCAGTAAGCACACGCTTTAAACCAACAATCAGTACTTGTGTGATTAGCTCTTGAGTTCAGTCAACTATTTCTAATGTGCAATTCATCCTAATTAAGGTGAAGTATTAGCAGAGAGACCAACAGAGCTTCACCTCTCTGGCTCACTGCATTTGGCTAATACTGGGAACCTCCTACTGTATGTGTGTCCTCCTATGGTAGCATAGAGAGCCTTACAAGAGTATGAAGCTGGTTTACACCAGCTTGTATTCCCATCAGGTTCTTGCTAGATCTCTCTTCCTGGTGTAGTTATTATTTAAGGTAAATACAATGGATTTCATGCCCCTCTCTTTATGGGGATATGTTCTGTAACCATACTAGAATTGATTGTGTCCTGGGTCACAACAGCTTTGTAATATGATAGTCATGCTAATTGCCAAGCCAAAGCAAACTCATTAATGCCAAGCATCTAATTACTTAGTATGTGCATAGCGTTTGGAGTACTAACTTTTATCTTACAGTCAACAATACATACAGTATTTTCTTCATCAGTTTCATTCTCCTTATTAGAGTCTGTGAGATAATCTGTATTTTCTTCTTCCTCTTCTTCTCCCTCTTCATCATCATTGTCAGAGCCCTCCTGAAAAGTTGAAGAGCTTTAATGTACAATCATAAGGCATATTTTAATACAAGTGATGCCAACAGCTGTTTTCAAAGCTCTCATTGACTACATTTACACAGAAAACAATGTTATATTGGATTTTAAACATATGTATAGCTTGTTTTTCTAATTATATTGTATTGGTGCTATACTTCCAGCTGTCCCTTTATTCCACTATATAAACCACCATCATTTTATCTTTAAATATATGCAGTACAGTGGGCCCTTAGTCTTTGCTGTGGATAACAAAATCAGTGGATGCTAGTCTCATTATATACAAAAGGATAGTAAAATTGTGTCTCTTATATAAAGTAGCAAAATCAAGGCTTGCTTTTTTGGATTTTCAAGATGTGAAGGGCTGAATAATTTATGAACCAGAAGAACCCAGGATAGATAATCAGTTTAGAAGTACTTATTATACATACTAACAGGAGCTAAGAATTTCAAAGTTAACCATTCCACCTGCTCAAACTGCAGCTAAAAATTACTTGTGAGAAAAAGGATCACCTCTTCCTCTGGGTCATTTATTTCACTTTCATTTCCTGATTGTTCTTCTATCTCAACTCCACCTTCCTCTTCCTCTTCCTCCTCCTCTAGATTCTCCCCTTCTGTCATTGAATCCTTAGAGTCCTTGTCATTCACAAGACCTAAAAAATGAAACAAGGAAGAATGATCAGTGATTATATTAAGGAATAGTTGAATTACGCGTGCACACTTACTTGGGAATTAGTCCCAGTGAAATCAATGGGATTTCTGAGAAAGAAACAGACCAGAACATCCTCAAGGTCAGAATTCAGTAACAGATAAACCACTAGCATAACACATCAAGTCACAGAATTTCTTCATGTTATTTATTCTGGAACACTTTTAAGATCAAAGCAATTAATCTTAGCTAATGAATGAGAGGAATTTATTATTCTATTGGTCAGTAAATCTGCCTGAGATGCCAGTCATTTGGAGATGCAATATCTGCTATCAACTATTGTATCTTCCTATCCTCCCGTAGAGTTGGAAACCCGAAGACAAACAGCTTCATTTATATACTGCTTCATACTGAACTAAGTGTCTAAGTGGTTTACAACTGTAAGCTAATTCCCCCCAACAATTCACAACCTTATGGCTTTGAGTGAGTGGTTGCAGTATAGGCATTTAACCACTGCGCCCCTAGGGCTCACTGCTACTGCATTCCTTGGATCTAATGGATAGAAGCAGGCAGTAATTCCTTATGTAGATCCTGATGTAAACTAGCCCTTTTAAAGCTATTTTACATCATTCCAGTCTCTTTCTCTTCAAAGCAGGAGTCAGGCTAAAGGTCACTCTCAAGTACACAGGAAACTACACAAGAACTTATTTGAAACTGAAAATATCAAATCAGTGAAATTCACTATTTTTTAAAAAAGTAATTACTTCAACACAGAGGAGATAATTATATTTCAGTAAGATCCATTCTCTGGTTGCACACATGATATCCCTGATCATTTTACACAGAAAAGAATAAAGTAAGCAACAGTTCTCAGTCTGTTTTGCATTCTCTATGTTGATGTCAGTAAACGCACTGGGTGACCTGGGGCAACTCACACTCTCTCAGCCTCACAGGAAGGACAAAAAGCAAACCTCCCCTGAACAAATCTTTCCAAGAAATCCCTGATAGGTTCACTTTAGAGTTGTCATAAAATGAAAATGACTTCAAAGTATACAACAACATTAACTTCCTTTGACAGATTTACTCTACCTAGCATGTTTCATCAGAGTACAATCATAATTACTTTTGTTATTTGATGAAAACACTTTATAACATAGATGGGCATACTACAACCTCATAATTCACTTCTGATCCTCTCAACACCTCCCCACTTTTGTTTTAAAAAATTAATGCTTAATTTCAATGTTGGTGAGGGAGTATGTTGTTTTAGCTCCAAAAGGAGCCGTTTTGAAGCCAGGAAGTAATGTGGAAGTTGGCCTTCCTGGGTCTAAGACAGGAGGGGGGGTGATGAAATTTATTCTCATATTCACCAGGATGTGGAAAAGAATTCTGAGTGCATATTTTTAAAGTTTTTAAAAATAAAAAGGGGTGTACAGCAGGGGTGGCCCTCTAAGGGAAGCAAAACAGCCTTCCACTCTTGGCAGTTCAGAAGTCCTGACTTATAGCTTTGTTGTCATTAGAGGAATCAGTCTGCTTGGTTAAAATGTGCAGTGCTTGTCATAGGAATTTTAGGGTTATCTAGCAGCGAAAAAACATTTAATATCATATAGTACTTTGCCTTTGAACTTTAAACAAGGATCCGACTTCACATTTCAATTTCTGCAAAAACTATAACCATAAATGGTTAACATCCCCATTCATATTTCACACCGATTTGGGATTCCAAGTTACCAATCTTGTTTCTGGAACAGCAATATGCCATTGGTCTATTTCTGATTTCTAGATTTTGCAGCAAAATACATACAGTATTATAAGCATCATATAAAGAGATGAAATCACTGCACAGCATCAGCTTCAGATTTTTCTTGTGGGACTCTTGGGCAAGATGCCCTTCTTAAGTCTCACCGCCTTGCCAATGTCACCACTATCCATTCACCTGCCCTCCTCCTTTGGGCCTAATCCACATCTTTGTCCAGAAAAAGTGGGCAGAGCAAGTGGAAGTAACTGCTCCTTCTCTTTGCTGTTTTAACTTAAGACAGGGAAGATAAAGAGGCAAAAGAAGGGCCAGAACCTCTAAAACTTGGAGTGAAGCCCTAGCTGAAATGTGGGCTTCAGTGAGTAAGCAGTGATAGAAACCTATGATGCCTGCCCCATCAGCAGAAAAATGAATCTTGCTATGACACCAGAATTGGAACAGTATTTCTTATTTGCATTTTGATTTAATCCATGCACAGATATGTATCTTCTAAAGAGAAAAAATGGGAGTTGCAAAGCACACTCACACCAATTTTAAAATTAATTATATTAAGTTTGCTAAGTTAAACCGAACAGTAAGACTAACTGGAATACAGGGAGAAGAAAACACTGATATTATACCAGAACCAGGAAAAAGGAAATCTGCTTGTGCCCAACAACAAACTAAGGCAGCAAGTCAGATTCCTGGGATCCTAACTAAGAGGATACTGTTCACACTTTTTGGTTTTTTATTAGGGAAACTGTGGCCTGCAGTCCAGAAGTAGCCTTGAAGGGCTTTTTCCCCCCACCTCCTACCCCAATGCACTACATTATGGGAGGGGGTATCAAAATCATCCCAGGTCAGTAAATTACCGCTCATGAAGTGGATGATAACCGAAATACATTCCTAAATCACCTCCCAAAATAGAGAGGGAAGAATCCCAAAGAACTACAGTCGTCCCTTCTAATTTGTGACTTGGAGTCTGTGGTCTCGCTTTTGTGATGGCAAGGCAGTGAGAGATTAAAATGCTGCGTGCGCTCATTATATAATCAATGGGCTTTGAATATATGAGAATTTCCATTTTCACAGGGGGGTCCATGAAAATGGAGGGATGACTGTATTCTCTGGAGGGACTAAAAAATGAAATTATGCCAAAAAGCATGTGACTCAACAAGGCAGGATACTTAAGTAAGCATAATGCCATCAAATCCCAAAAGGCTGCATTTTGTTTCAATGGCCTATTAAAGAAGAGACCCTTTAAAGGGAGGAGCGAGAGGTCTTAAACAGAGCTCAGGAGTTTTTCATGCATCTGAGTGAATACTGTCAGCTATGGAGGGAAAGCCAATGAGAAATATGAAGCCCCCACTACTCCATGTCTACCTATTGGGAATCAGCTCCAAAATCAGCAAAAATGCTCATTTTTAAAGAAAACAACACCTTGCAATTACCCATCTCTGACAGAGTTCTTCTAGAAAATTCTTGTAAATTACAGGTAGTCTAAACAATACACAGATAAACCAATGGAGATGGTTTTAGATACTAATTTATATCCAAAACAGCTTTACAGACTAGATTATCTAAAATATTATCAAATATCTGAATTGTACATTACTGAGGCCCTCGTAAGCAATTTCACAAGAATTACAACTAACTTAATACCCACTTACCCAGAGACCACTTAAGGTTACAGAAAGTGATATAAAGTCAGAAAATGTCATAGCAGTCAGCAATAATTTCAGCTCCCTTCAATCTTGGCATAACATTCTTACCTAGTTTGATTAAGAATTCCCTTTCCAGTTCTTGTACCTGCCTAACAGATTCTTCCAGAGAGTTGCAGAGTTTTATCTTTGGTCTCAGCAGTTCTAATGTATCACTGATCATATAGTCAATGTCTATAGGGAATGGGTGATCTTTTGTCCAAACATCCAAGCTTTTCTTCCACCAGACATACCTCTAGAAAAACAAAGACAATTGTAAACTGAATACATGGCAATTCTGTAGGATCCCCATATTACTGAACATATACACCCTCCACAGCAACCCAAACAAAGTGGCTATGAAGCACATTGTTACTTTTTATAGATGGCCTACTGGCATAAAGAAACTTTCCTGTATACTGACCATTATTAGTCTTGCTGTCAGAACAAATGCTATGCAAATTATTATTATTTAGATGCATTTCAATCTGGTTTCAGGCTACATATGGAACAGAGATATCCTTGGTTGCCTTGGCAGGTGATCTACACAAGGAACTGGACAGGCAGAGTGTGTTCCTGTTAGTTCTGCTGGACCTCTTGGCAGCTTTCAATACCATCAACCATAGTATCCTTCTGGGCTGCCTTACTCATATGGAACTTGGAGGTACTGTTTTACAGTGGCTCTGTTCCTTCCTGGAGAGGCAAACCCAGAAGGTGGTGCTGGGGGACTCCTGCTCGAACACCTGGCCACTGGCCTGTGGAGTCCCTCAGGGCTCAGTGTTGTCCCTTATACTATTTAACATATACATGAAACCACTGGGAGAGGTAATCTGGAGTTTTGGGGTGTAGTGCAATTAATATGCGGGTGACACCCAATTCTATTACTCCTTCCCACCCCAATCCAAGGAGGCTGTTCTGGTCCTAAACCAGCGTCTGTTATCAGTAATAGACTGGGTGAGGACTAAAAAGTTGAAATTAATGCAGACAAGACAGAGAAATAGAATAGAGGGAATAGAGATCCAGCCTGTGTTAGATGGCTTATACTCCCCCTGAAGATGCAGGTTTGAAGTTTGGGGGTACTCCTTGACTTAGCTCTGAACCTGGAGCCCCAGTCTCTGCAGTGACCAGGCATGCTTTTGCACATCTAAAGCTTGTGCACCAACTATCTCCATTCCTTGAAACATTGGATCTGGACTTGGTGGTACAGCAACACAAAAGTATAGAATCAGAGAGTTGGAAGGGGCCATAAGGGCTACCTTGGTCAACCCCCTTCCATGCAGGAACACACAACTAAACCACTTATAAAAGATGTCCATCCATCTATGTTTAAAGACCTCAGGCTAGCATCCTACTGGATAATCCCAACTAGAGTAGACACACTGGAGCAAACTATAAATCAACACATACATAAATCTAATTCAGTTACAAGCAGATTTAGGCTATAATGCATAAATGTTTAGATCTCCTTTAGACACCCCACCCACCGTGTCAAAATTAAGTTTTACAAAAATATCTCCCCCCCCCCCCGCCCCAAAATGTCCCAAAATGGCTTCTAGGGGCCTAGGAAGGCCCATAACCAAGCCTCCATGTCCCACAGAGTATTTGGGAGCTCTTTTTTCTTTTCTTTTTTTGCTGGAGCAAGTGTGGTCTTCCAAGTGTGGTCCTCCTGCAAGGCTGTGTCTTCCACAGTTGCCCATCCCTGCATTAATTAAGAAAACACCCACTGAGATGAATGGGACTTAACATAAATATAAGTCTCATTCATTTTAACAGGTTTTCTCTAGTTGTGATTAACATTGGATTAAGTTCTAAAGTGGCACCAGAGTCTTTGGTTTTTGCTACAGCAGACTAACACAACTACCCCCCTTTTGCAATCTGCTTGAGAGTAATTTACTATACTTTTAGGGCAGCTGATTCTAGATAAGGCATTTATTATGGGATTACCATTGCTTGTTCATTCACATTTTATGAGAGAACCAAACAATATCTTTGTTTATTTGTAATCTTTTCATACCGTATTTTCCTAGACCTTGTTTTGTTTTGTTTTCTTACAGGAAAAAGTCTGACTTTAAAGAAAAATAGGAGACAGTTGCTCTTTTCAGAAGTAAGCTCTTTCCTGACAGTAAGAGCTGTTTGACAATGGAATATGCTGCTTGGAAGCATAAAATCCTCCCTCTTGATAGGTTTTTAAACAGAGGGAGGATTTTAAACAAATGCCATCTGTCGGGCGTGCTTTGATTGTGTATTCCTGAATATCAGGGGTCTGAACTTGATAGCCCTTGAGGTCTCTTCCAACTATCATGATTCTAAGTACAGATTCTATTAACCCTACTCTTCTGTCTTTAAGAGATGTGGTTTTGATATGGTTAGTAACCTATCAGGTAGGTAAACCAGTAATAGCTCAGCACACAACTATTGAAAATATTGTAGTGAGTGTGCTGTTTAATTAGCTGTTAGACAGTAGAAGAGTCTATCTCAGAAAGTGGAGGATTCTCCTTCATCCAAGTGTTCAAAACAGAGATCACATGATCACCTCTTAGAGGTGCTTTAGCAAGATTCCCATACCAGGAGGGCTACGCTAGATAGCTCTTCCAACTCTATGGTTTTCTGATTACTCTTTTTAATTGACTGTTTAAATAACACTGCAAACAACAAGGTGTGTGCTCGTTGCGCGTGTGCCATTTCTTTCATCATTGTGCGGCTTCAGCATAAGCTTGAGGCCGCGTATGGTATGGGCGCACTGTAGTTCTCTCTCTCTCTATTTCTCTGTCTCTCTCCAGATGTCTAGAACTTCAATTCCCAGAATCCTGGCTAATGGACATGCCAGTTGGGGCTTCTGCGCATTGATAGCCAGAGATTAAGAATCAATGCCTTATGGCTATATAGCACTATTAACACTTTCATTAACGTGATATTTTGCCAATTTTTAAAGAAGATACAGCTGGAATTTTATTTAATGCTACTTAAAAGATCTATTAAAAATCAACTGATTTTAAAAAGAATTGCCCACTTCAAAAAATGCAGCATAGTAAATGTTTAGCTACCTAATAACCCTACTAATGTCAAAGCCACAACTTTTACCAATATGGAAAATATCACTAATGCACAAGTGTGGGATGTACACACAGAAAAGCTAAGTGCATAAAGTCAACTGCAATTCCCCTTGCAGTTTACAACAGATGAGCAATAAATTACTGGTGCTAACAGCCATCTGCCTGGAAGCATTCCTACTGTTAATGCCACTACATGATTTCCAGACTTTGCAAGCAGATTCCTTATCTGTTCCCTTGATTATACTTCCCTGCTGTTTCTACAGCATGTGTAAATACTGCTGTTTCTTAACTTAATCCCGATTTCTTAACTATTCTTGATTGTCTTTGTTCATCTTTTTTGATTAATTTTTTTTCTTTTCTTTTCTTTTCTTTTTCTTTTTGCCACTCAATCTGGCTTAATTCTCAATTAAGCATTTTCCACTCAGTTCATTTGCTGAACAGTACAATAGCAGCTGGTGCCAATTTTTTTTCTATTAGAAATTAGATTTCCCTCACACACAAAGAACCTGGCCCACTCTCTTTGGCTACTTCTTTTTCTCCAAATATTTTCTTATAATTCATCTTCTCGTTGTTTGTTTTCTGTTAGTGTTTTGCTTAATATTCACTGTCCTGGAGTGGTGTGAAGAGGAGGGGGCATCCTCTTCCAAGAGGCAGAAGACCATTGTTTCCAAAATGATTGTAAGTAGTTCAGGCTGAAAAACAGCTGATTTCCTCTCTTTTTTTAGTGGCAATGAGGAGCAAGAGGAGCTAAAGCATTACATTTTGGTGGCATTTGGGGATGTTTGGAGGCCCATAATGTCACAAATTTAAAGATGGGGTGCTGTAAGTTTCAAGATATTTCCTGAACGCCCATAGGGTGCACTTTCCCCACACCTTTTCTAGAAGCTTCTGCACAGAAAGTCTTGAATAAAGAAGCCTTTTTTAGTCAGTTTCGACTTTTCTCTAACACATCTCACTGCTGTCTCATTGTAGATGTTTCATCCAATTTTATTTGATACAGCAAAGAGGTGTCAGGTTGTTTTGGTGACTAGTTCCCTGACACCTCTTTGCTGCAGCAAATAAAACTATGGATTCTCTCCTCTCGTTGTTCTCACTGAAGCTAAATAACTCCCATTTTGGAAACAAGTTCCTCTTGTTTTCTTTTTATCTTTTTTCTTTCTCAGCCTTTTCCAAGGTTATTGTTTCTTCTTTGAAACAGGCAAGATAGAAGAAGAGAGGAAAGGAGAAAATGAATATCTGATTGTTTCTTCAGTTCCAAAGAACAAGTTTCCAAAGAATAATGTTGTCTAATGCTGCTCTCTCCCCTGCCCCACTTAGAAGTTTTCCCCCCCATCAATATCTTCATCACGTATTTTCCCCTTCATTCAACTGAAATGTCTACACTCACTTACAACCTATTCTTTCTAGACTTTCATTCTCTCCCTTGATCTTTCACCTGCATCAATACTGTTGAACATGCTCTTCTTTCCTCCAATATAGGTGGTTCTGGTTCTATTCTCTTTTAAGTTATTTTCCTGCTTGTTTGTAAATTGTGCCATTCCATTTATTTAGCTTCTTATTTGCACACACACCCTTTTGTTCCCTTCCTATAGTTAGAATGATTAGAAATCCTTTAGAGTCTGAAGTCCTTTTTATGCTAGCTACTGTTTTTCTGACTTATATTTTGTTGAGGTATATCATTCCCACCACCTTCTTTTCCTTCTTGTGTAATTTAGCAGATTAAAATTTAAAGCTTTTGACAGGGTCTCTGTTTTAATTATTATTCTAAGGCCTGTTACAGACTGCCAAAATAAAGCTGCTTCGGGACTCTTTTGAGGTATGCTATTTAAATGATATATGCATCCTAAGAATCCGGAAGCTGCACCAAAGCTGCACTCCAGTGCTTAGGAATGGAGTGTGGCTTTGGCGCAACCTCTGGACTCTTAGGACCCATGCATCATTTAAATAGCATACCTCCAAAGAGACCCAAGGCAGCTTTATTTTGGCAGTCTGTAACAGGCCTAAATTAAATTATTTTAGGCACTTAAGAATATGATCATTATTTACAAATATTTCTGACATATGGAGAAAAGCACAACAATAAGTAATAACAGCAAAGTTGATCATAGACAGAAATAAACATAATCCTACCTGAAAGTAGACCAAAAAGCAATCAAGTTTTCGTTTGCTAGATCCTCTATCAAAGTACTGCCCACAAGTATCAAGGATGGTGCAGACCAGCCTGATTCTGAAAAGATGTTCTGGAGGATCAAGTGGGCTAGGAGTACCATCAGAGTTCACACCAAATGATGTAAATGAATACAGAGTTCGAAATATTACTGCCGACTCCACCATTCTGTAATTGTACAGCTCACCCAGGAACTTGGCACTGCTGATCCTTCGTTGGTTAAATTTTGGCTGATTAACCTTCAAACAAGCAAAATGTCATTGTGAAGTTCACCTGCACTTTTTACATATGAGACATGGATTAGTATTCTATAAATAGAGGCCTCAATTTACTACTGTTGTAACCTGCAACTGTCTTTTCTTTCAGTCTCTGAGCAATGATTAGAAAATTTTAGAGGGAGACGTAAGAGCACAATTACTACTATCTGATGCAAAAACTAAGAAAATGGGAACTGGAGGAGGGACTTCCTACACATGACTTCTAACAGACAAGCATGAACCAGCAGAGTAGCCAGTCCACAAGACCTGAGAACAGGTACCAGCAAATTTAGATTGTGGCCTTCCCAATGCTCAGTATGTAACGTGCATAGTTTCTCAGCTGCATCTCAGAGAGGTACAGCCAAGTGACTTTGCTAGCATAAAAGAACATTATTTTTCTGTGCTCTTTATGGAAACATGGGCTCGTTTATCCTTGTGTGCTATGTATCTACTTAATCTCTAACTAATGAGCTACTTTTCAAAACACAGTGCTACAAAAGTATTAACACTAAAGATTTATTCAATTGTTCAATTATATGTTGTTAAAAGAACTTATAAATAAATGAAAGTATTTTACCTCCATTCCCAGTCGAATATCCTCTAGAACACCATCCACTACATGAATTCCAACATCCTCTTGGTAAAGTACCAGCCCTGCTAAAAGGTTGGCTACACAGTGAATACTATTATATTTCACATTCCAGATGTTGATCATACAACATATAACATAGTCTTTCACTTCAGGGTCATGCCAGGGCAATTTGCGCATCTGTCTCAGGACCTGAACAAGATTTTAAAGAAACTTAACTCAAAAAAACAAAAAAACAAAAGTGGATGCTTTATGCTAATATATGCTATTAACCAGTTTTATTCCAGAAAAAGTATTCTGGAGAGCCACACTCCTTTCATAATTAGCATTTTTATAATGCAAAGAAATTAACCATTTCATATAAAAGGAACAACACTGTTTTTGGGTGCTTCCAGCTGAGGCCTTTAATGTCCAACTGCACTACCTCAATCATGGAAGTATGCAGGTCATCCAGATGACATTGACATCAATGTGCATTTTTCCATTATATTTTCCATCTTTTTTCTAACTAGAGAAAAACAGCTGAGGAGGAAAAAGGGAATAGCTGCACAATGCCTTTCAAGTCTCTTTTCTTTCAAATCATATCACGTGACTTGCATTTCCTGAGTGATGACAAAGAAACAATACCTTCTTCTGGAAGTATGCACAGCACCACCAGCAAATATGTGAGAACCAATGCCAAAAAAATCACTACTAATTCATCATACATAAAAAGAAACACTCTTACAAAAAGAGATTTACTAGAACTTGTATTCATTCCTTAATGCTCAGAATACATGTTGACCTATTTCTTTAAATCATTTGTTCACAAATTACAGCCTAGCGACCATTAGACTCAAGGATAGCCTAACAACAACAAAGGAAAACACTGAAGAACTGGAGATTACATTCAATTTTCCCCAACGTAGCCATGGGGCAAGCTTTTCATAGTTTATTATGTAAACTGAAAACACAGGTTGCCTCTTCTAAGTTGTACAAATGGGTTGAAGTTGGTATTCCAAAGAAAACCCTCACCCAAGCGTACATGTACAGTGGACCCTTGTTATACGCTGGGGTTTGGTTCCAAGATCTCCCGTGTATAACAAAATCCGTGTATGCTCAAGTCCCATTACATATAATGACATAGCAAAATGGTGTCCCTTATAAAAAATGGAAAATCAAGGTAAATTTATACTTTTTTGGAACATTTTCAAACCGTGTATGCTTAAATCCGTGTATAAAAAATCCGTGTATAAGAAGGGCCGACTGTAGTTTTATTGGTCTGTGGATACAGACAGCAGTGTTTTAATTCAAAAGACTTTCAAGCAAAGCATAAGAAAATTAAATTCTAATGATCTACAAAGAGAAAGTAAGTCGAACAATTATTTGATATACCAAGGTGATTTTAACAGCACTACCACTTCCTGATGGGAAGATGCTGAGCCAAGTGAAAACTACAAACAGGTTGAGTCAGTATTTGGCAATTTTATGAAAATCAGTGGTTTATTTTTGGCATGCAGGTGGCTTTGCAGTGAAATATCTACCCCCCCCCCATCTTCATATCACCGTAATGTACTCCACCTTCCCTTACCAATCATTTCATACTTGTTTAATTAAAGAAAAAAACCCCAATAAACTTTGTTATTTTAATATAGTCACTGCCTCAAAAATTATTCTAGAATAAATGTTCATCTGTCTTCACAAGGGTAATTATTTGGCTAAGAAACCAATATTGACAGAGACGCACCTTCTCAGTTGTGACTTTAGAAAGATCCTTATAAAGGAGCTTCCGAATATACTCCTGGAGAGGAGGGCGTTTCTTCTTCACAGTTTTCTCAGCTGGAGGGGGATTGCAGTAGTAATAGGCATTTTCTACCATTGTGACATACCGGGCATCTAGATGCATTGCTTGTTTTTTCCGCATCATTTGTTCCTGGAGACAAACAAAAGATGGAAGCACCTTGAGCAGGCATGCTAATTTTTTTCATCAGATCATACAATTTGTCAACCATCACATGAACCCTCCTTCTAGCCAAGCCAAGGAAACCCAAAACAGTAGCCAGTGTCACAGTCTGTTCACCAAGCAAAGATCTATTTAGATTCCCTTTCTGAGATTCCATTAACTATCATTTCCAACAGAGGCAATACAGGATCGTAACACATCTCCAACTTTCCTCTGATATGTCCTTTCTCCCTGGGTTCTTTACCAAACAAACTGCAACTAGGGTTTCCAATCCTTCTTAACTCTACATTCAAGTCCTGGAACCAGTCTAGAAACTTACTGAGAGTGAGTTAATTCTTCCAGGAACATGAAGTGCGTGTTCCATGTGGAGGCCTACAGACTAAAAATTGATCTGTGAGTTTTTCCTCTTCGACCAGAGGGGGAAATTACATTAGAATCAGAGTTGGAAGGGCCCACAAGGGCCATCCAGTCCAACCCCCCTGCCATGCAGGAAATTTCAATCAAAGCATCCCCGACATATGGCCATCCAGCCTCTGTTTAAAGACCTCCAGGGAAGGAGACTCCACTACACTCTGAGGGAGTGTGTTCCACTGTCGAACAGCCCTTACTGTCAGGAAGTTCCTCCATGAAGTATTCAAGTGTTATGTTGAGTGGGGAGGTGTTTGTTCCTCCACAGCAGCAAAGTATCCCTCACCTAATAACTTTTAGAACAATTGGTTGTGGCATATTTATGTATTTATTTACAAACATGGTTCTGGAACTGCTCTCTTGAAAACATTATTCTTACCAAAAGAACACTTGTTCTTAAATGGGATTCTGGTGATCTGAAGAGGAATCTACCGCAAGTCTCTAGCAGAGTACACGCCATTTCAATATGGTGGTGTGAGAAGTCAGACAAAAGCATCTGTGGAGATATATACATTATGTTTTGAATATCTTTCACACTGCAATCATACGTTATTCTTAGCATAATATTTTGCAGAGTCCAGAGAATACTTTGGGCTATTCTGAAATCTTTTAAATGGTAGCAAAATTCTCTCATTACAAATTCATGCCCCAGTTTTTGCTGATACATTTTAATTCCATTTTTTAAAAAAATGTATGAAATGATAAAGGCACCACTCCACTCAAACAATTTTAATTATATTCAGTTCTCTCTGCTATTTTAAAAATTCTATCTAGATCCACTTCAGTGTAATACAGACCTGAATACTCCAGAAGAAAGAACAAAGAACACTAACCTTTAAGCAATGCAGAGTGTCACTTTTTGAGAACATTTTAAACTTAGTAAGCTCTCCAATGAATCGTACAGTTTTATTTTTTGTTTCAATGTTGATCTGGTCCTTCTTTCTCACCTGAATATATTAATATATGAATTATTATTTTCAGGATTTAAGAAATAAATGTTAAAGTACCTATAAACAATCCCAAACAAGCTATCTAGGTCTGAATCCAATTGTGGACTTCTGTTTGTCAAAGGAACTTTGATCCAGTATTTTTTTTCCTGCTGGATCCATCAATAAGATACTGATTTTTGCTAATACTTCCTGCCCCTGATATTCTTCCCCACCCCCAAATCTAGATTGAAGGACTTCATTTGAGCAGGCTTTTCCCATTACTATTAGCAGAGTCCTCTGCTAGATCATACAATCATAAAGTTGGAAGAGACCAAAGATCCTTCAATAGGAGACTCTTTACCCTGATATTTCCCTGATATTTTTCTGTGCCAGAGGTAAATGGAAGTATCAAGAAATACAGACCTTTAAAATGTGACATGATAGAGGGGATTACTACTTAAAGAAATAAGGTTACCCAACCACAAATACCTCATCTAGCCCTTTGAGTCTTGGACAACAGTTGCAATATACAGAAAGTTAATATAATCTCAATTTCTTGCAAGGATGAATTCTAAAATCACTAGATTTACTATCCCCTAAGGCTTAAACACAAAACAATCTCTACTGCAGATAACAAAGACACCAAGATTGGAACTCAAGATAAGAGAAACTTATGCTTATGAACTTCAGAAATTATAGCTCTACTCACAAATATATGTATTGTTAGTCAAATGTCAGTTTCATAAAGCACAAATCTGTAAGGTTCTAAATGTAAAAGATTTAACAGATTCAAACAGCATAATATATTGTTATGAAGCTCAGTCTTATTCTTTAATGTTAATATTGCTTTCTCAAGAGATTTTTATGAATGTTATCAGATGAATGAATTTACAAACACAGAGTCAGCAGAAACATACATGAAACCTGAAGTCGCCTTTCAGCATGGAACAGAGATCCTCAGCTACATCAGACATACAGGGATGTAATGTGCCAACCAGCCTTGCATAAAAAGGTAGCAAGTCTAGCCTACAAAAAAAAAAGTTACAAACTTGTAAAGTTAAACTGCAAAGAACAAGTATTAATCTTCAACAGGTTCTTTTTTTAAACATTTTTTAAAAATATATTTTCACATGCTTATTCTGTTTTTGATTTTTAGCTTTGGAAGTAGTATCCTTATATTCAAAAGTTGATCAAACTTTTATGACTTCACAGAATTACATTTTGTGAGTTAGGGTTGTGGGTGGAAGGGAGAAAAGAATGTGGAATGACATCTGACCATGTAGTATTAATACCTTTAGATTCCACTGTTTATACATTACCATTCATATATACAGTCATACTCTTACAGATCCAGAAAAGCTTAGACCAATCTCTAACCTAAGCCCTAGTGAGATGGTCTGAAACTTCTATATGACATACACATGAAAAGGGTTGGTGGGCTAACCCTGTCATCATCTCTATATATGGACTGCACAAGTCTAAAGAGGGGAGCATCCTCTATACATGAAGGCTCTGTTGGTGATTAGAAATGTTGATTTACTAATGTTCCCAACTGCATGGAGAACTTCCACACGTAAAGGAAGTTTGGCTCTGCAGACAACTGCCCTCCTGTAAATAAAGATGGAAGCAGCAGGGCATACTCCTCACCAAGTTTACTTTATTCAGCTTTCAGCACACCTGTACATAGCTCTACTTAACAATGCAAGCCCCTAAATTAGGGGGGTTTCTTTCTCTTTCTCTCTCTTTGTGTTTATGTGCACATATTTGGTAAACATTCCTGAACTCACAAAGCTAGATAAAATAGTTCTTCAGATCAGGTCACTACCTAACTTTTTCTGTTTTACACTCTTACTACTGATGTTTATATACCGATTTAACAGCAGTCCTAGCACAATTTGAGGAAGGATTTCTGAAATGCCATCATGCTGAATATCTTCATTACAATAATATTGTCTTTTGTGTAATCCATCTTCCAAATCTGCTGGATGTTCATACATCTATATAATTTGTACCTAGCATACAATGTGAATGTAAATATATTCAGGGAGTTGGCTACATAAATCTACAGGCTGTGCAAATCTCTTGAGCATTTTTAATGTATCTCTTTAAATTTCAGCCATTTTCTTTACTACAACGACATTTGCATTTACACTAACACTTACCTTTGTCGAGGTACGATAAAGAGAGCCCGGACTAATTTTCTTCTGTTGGCCTTTGTGTTCATATTCATACAAAAATCCATTGCTGCCTATATAAAGAAAAGTGAACTTTTAAAATGAATTTTAACAAGAAATACAACTTTAATAAAAATCTAAGAAGTATATCTCTCCAAACACACATTATTTTAAGATGAAGACAGAAAAGTATCACACTTCCCAACTGTTATGTTAAGATTTCTATTCTCTTGAACTAGAGATTAGTAGCTGGCAGCTTTGGGTGACATCATCCCCCTGAATTAATTTCATCTAGCTCCTAATGGTTGGTTCCACCAACTTAAAATGAAGTGTCATCCACCATAGTTTCATATGGAGGGAAGAGAAAACTATTTTAAATAACTGTTAGGCACAAATGAATACTATTCTATACTCTGAATATATGTAGGTTGGGACTAGTATAAAAATACTTGCTCTGCAAATTGAAACATGATGATCCCAGGAAAATTTTGTGTTTAACTGCAGTAATTGTGTATGTTTTCTTGTTGCCATGTTACTTGCCTGTTTGCAATCACTAGCTTATCTCAGCTTTTGGACATTTACAAGATACAGGATTGTTATATCAATGTTGACCAATGTTTTATTGTAATCCATCCAGCAATCATATTACTGTTTTAAGAGTGAAAGTAGGAATAGAAAAACTTTTATTATACATCAGAGATTTCCCACGTTTTGGGCCTTTCCAGGTGTACTTATATTCTTTTTCATGCAAAGCAAAACAAAATTGGTAATGTGCAAAGAAACAAAGACTCTCACACACTATCTCCAGTCCCATAGAATACTTCCTACCATTTCCTTTTTTTCTGAACAGGTGGGGAAATGTCAAAACAAAGAACTGGGTTGCAGCCACCCACTACTTTATTTCTCCAGGAATATCTCAGGGGCTACATAGGCATTCTTCCAAATAGATGGTGCTAAAGGTTAGCATTTTGCTTCACAGTGTACAGGTCTTTCAGTAACAAATAAATTAAAATCATTTGCAAAATAAAATAAAATAAAATAAAGAAGGGCACTAAACCTGATAGACATCAAAGAAATTTCCTTGGGCTCCATGCTGGAGACCCTAGAATTATATTTATTATTAATTTATATTTCCATCCCACCCTTCAGCAGGAAAGGGTTCCACAGTAGCTTATACTGTGTAGTGGTTAATTTGACAGCTTCCTGCCCTAAAACGACACAAGAAAAAGGAAATGACACTGGAAGAGGGTACTAAGTACAGCAGGTATTGCCTGTTCTTCCCTCTCTTCCCAGGCCACAGAAGTGGCAGTTGGGATACAGGGAAAGTCTTTCATCAGATGCTGGGCCTAGGCATGATGAAGTTACCTCAGAATACAATACAGTGGTACCTCGGGTTACGAAATTAATTCGTTCCGCGGCTAATTTCGTAACCCGAAAAACCTTCGTAACCTGAATTGCCATAGGCGCTAATGGAAAAAATAGCTCTCTGCTGCCCTCCGGTGGCGGAAAATAGCGCCGAGGTTTTTTCGTAACCCGAAAAAACCTTCGTAAGCCGAAACAATAAATCCCTATGGGATTTTTTCGTATCCCGAAAAATTCGTAAGCTGGGTAATTCGTATCCCGGGGTACCACTGTACACAATATATCATACAGGAAAGACAGAAAGAAGAACTACTAGCTGCTAACTGTACCTTGTCTATTAGGTCTCTATTTACACAGTTTGGGAGTTGCTGAAGGAAAGCATCTACAATAAGCTTCAGGTGTGACCCAGTACTGGTTTCTTCATCTTCTTGCTCTACTTGAGTATAAAAACAAAGAGAAACCAAAAGCAAAACACTTAAAACGGTATATATAATTATTTAAATTGGTTTCTAAGTTACATACATCCACTCACCTTAGGGAGGTGAATCTTACTTTGACAATGAGGAAATACAAATAGGAAAAAGACACCCATCTCTATAGAATATTCCCTAGCATAATCTTTAGAAGGCTCAGTGAAAATAACAGAGACATGTATTTAAAATATGTACAGAAAATAGGATAGAAAACACAGCAATATCCAATGCTATTTTCATTAACAAAGAAGGACACATACACAGAGCAAGTACATACACACAAGTATTGAAGAACAGATCTTTAAAGACATCAAAAAAGATCTGGATTTGCCTTCTTCCACTAAAGAGAATCAAGGTGAGAATACAAATTGCATCTAAGTGGGAATCTAGGCTTGTGGATCATTTGTTAAGATCCAGTCTTGGAGACCTTGGCCTTGTCTACATGGGTGTTTTACCCTGAGTTACTCCTGAGCTAACTGCATTCTGCAAAACTCCACATTGCTTCCAGATTGTCTTCACAATATCCCCACCCAATTCGTGGTTTCCTCTCCCAAACCTTCATTTTTAAAACTCACCTTATGCTGCAGGTTTTTGGTGGGCTTGCAGCAACAATGAGCTTGTTAACTCACACTTCTTATTCTACATCCAGTGCCACTGGCATGGGCACAGGCCCCTCTGACGTCAGAATGAGGTGCCCAGAATCAATAGCATGGCTGGGTGCCTCATTCTGACCTCAGTAACAGCACCATGTGGCAAATGGGGACTGTGTGAGCAGTCAGCTACCCATTTGTTGCTTGAGGAAGAAAGCAAGGTAAGGAACCAATTTGGGAGCTAGAATACTCTGGGGGAAGCCCAGAGTATTCTGACAAATGTAGATAAGACCTTTGAGATGACTATGCATTTTTCATATGAGGCTTCATAAACACCACAGTAAAATTCCTATTGTGAAGGCCATCACAATCCCCTAAAAGGTTATTGCAAGGAGAAATAAGCTAAGAACTGCAAAGCACTTTGCATATTAGAACTGCTAGATAAAGATATTAATAACAAGGAGAGACTACTAGCATCCTTTCAAACTGGTCTCCTCATGGACATCCCCTTGATTGTTCCCCTTCACGGTATGTCAATTTTATGTGTTTTGCCATCCAATACAAATGGATATTCAAATTTCAAAATAAATGCTTTAATCATTGAGTTTTTGATTTGGATCAGTTGATGTGTAAACTCAAAGTAAGCTAGCATACTTAACAGATGCATTTTAAATACAGTTGGAACCTTCTGTTTTCATTTTCATCTGGTGACTCCTTTTACAAGACAAACAACTGCTGGTGATGTGAAGAATACTGTACTTATTTTCAGTTGGGTTTGTTTCAACAGTTGCTAAATATCCTATGTGATCTGCTTCATTCTGTCACTATACAGAATGTACAGTACATTCAAATGGAAATGCATTCAAAATCACACCTGAAACTCACATTTAGCATTCTTAAGGTAAAGAAACTAATATTTTAAGCTCACAGCTGAAATGTTTTCATTGCAAGGATATAAAACATTTCCCTCAGTTATCCATTTTGTTGGGGAAACTCGCTGTAAAGATGGATCATCTTAAGGATTTGTTTTGTTCCTACTGAGGATTTATAGAACACTCATCTGCAACTCCTCTGGTTACAGATAGTTTGACATTAGCTGTTCTTCCTGGAACTTCTATCTGCTCCCTACCCCTTATAAGCTTATCTGTTTGAAGCACTTTCTTTTCCTTAGTTACCACCTCAAAACTCACTTCTTGCAGCTTGCTTTCCGTTGCTATTTTCAGCTCCGGTGCTATCTGCTCCCTGTTTCTTCCCTAATCATATTAAAAATAGAACAAAAACATTTAAACATACCCATAACACCACACTGCACAGAAGCAAACTTTTATTATTAAAAAGTTTATATTTTAACATTCTTTTATGTACACGTTCTACTCCTAATATCATATTTCTTCCTATCATAATAGTATCAGCGCATATTTTAAACAGCTGGGGGCATGGAATACATTAATAATAATGTATGCTTCTTCTCATCATAAAGCTATAAAAGAAACAAACAGTGCCATAGTGAATTTTCTTAATTTGAATCTCATGCCAGAGAGCAGGGACAGAATTGTTTAGATTACTTGATCTCATTAAAATAAAAGTTACAGGCAAGCCAAATATCCACACATTTTACTAATTTTTTTATTAAGAGTCCATGAAGCAGAACTGAACGTGATTATTATAATTCACTCACATCCTCTTATAGTGTCTGTGTCTCTCACATACTTGCACACATATACACTCTTTTGCACATAACTATACAGAGTGCTTTACAACCCATCTCATTCACCTTAACAATCCTGTGAAGCAAGTGACTATGTAATTCATATATTGTACATCAGAGAATTAGAATGAAGAGCAAGTGACTTGTGCAAGGCATGCCAGTGAGTTTGTGAATACAGTACTATTTTCCACATGTGAACACAGGCTTCTCAACAATTATCGCCCTCTTGGAAAGAAGGGGTACAACACAGAATTATTTCAAAGAAAGTAAGAAAGAGAAAAAGACTGACACTGGACACTTCAAAGGGAGTTTGAAACCATCAACTACTCCTTGAATGCCAAACATAATTCTTCACAGTAAGAGTAATAGTACTTGCTTTATTTTAAAAGCCTTGCAGGCACACAGAAATTTGAATCTGGTCTTAAGAGTTACCTATTACCCTAACAGGAAAGTGTTCTACCTCTTCAATAAGACCAGTCAAAGGAGGAAAATATCAAGTCATCACCCCATTGTGCTGGGAAACTAACAATGTGTACAGTTAAATGGGAAAATCTCAGTACCTGAGTAACATTTTAAAAAAATAATGTAAGTAGCTGTATGTCACCACATATCCAAAACAGCAGCAGGAGTAAGGGAGCAGAATATGCTATCTTTTCATTATTAATGAACCCTTACCAGGGGCTATTTATCTACTTCCATAGGCAATGGGTGCTCTCAACTTACAGGAGCAAGTATCAGCTGACAGCAACTGCCAGCAGTAATGAACATTATGAGTGTTATTCCTTTCTTGCTAGAGATACAAAAGTATATTTGATTGAAAAACCTCTACACAACAAAGACTGTGGAGCTAGAGTAGTTGAAACTACTATTGTACTGATACTGCCAATCTTAAGAATATGTTAGCATCTAACATACCCAACATTCCATAAGTATTACAAGTAAGACTGGCTGCCAACTGGATTAGTTATACATTAGATTTACATAAAAATTAGTACATCTATATGTACCTCTCTGTGTTATCATTACCTTGTTCATCAAGAAGCTTTTTGGTGAGATCCTCTGCTTCATCACCACAGTCTAACTCAAGCGTGTCATCATTGATATCTAAATTCTCCAGGTCTAATTCCAGATCTTCAGTACCAGACACATCTCTGTTTTCCTTAGCTTCTTTTAACTCTGCTTCCAAAAGTAGTATAATATACATAATTATTTACATTTCTAGTTTGTCCTTTGATCCCATATATAGTATAATGCTGCTAGGTCTTAAAAATCAGCTAATTGATTAAAAATGTTATGAGAGAGACAGCTAGTTCCCTCCATATTTCAGATGCCTTCATTTTTCAAAATGTTTAAAACATTGCCAGAAAGCAGAATGTACTGCTTTGAAGTATGAAAATATGTGGCCACAGTCAAGCATTATTTTTAAAAGCTGTAAAACAGTCATACCACTAATCTAGCAGACCCACAGGTAAGACTATACCCCTATCACCCTTTCTATGTCAACATCTTCAAAACAATAAATGCCAAAATACTGTACCTCTAGAGTCATCTTTGCTTGAGTCCTTGTTTTGTGAACACTTTTCGTTATCCTTGAACAAGATTGCTGGCACAAATGCTTTTAAGTCAATAAGATTCTCATAGAAGTTTCGAGCATCTTCATCCTCCCAGATGCCCCCTTCCAAGTCATATTCACCAGGCTTGCCAGGGGTAAAAATGTCAATGCCAGGCCCATGTTCTAGAATGATACACAAAACCATTAGATCATTACTGGTTTCTGCAACAGCATCAGTTACTTTCCCTTTAATTTCTACTTGAGTATTAAGATTACAACTAAGCCAAAAGTCACTGTGATGCCAAAGCTGCTGCTGTTATCTCTGTGCTCATATCTAGATAACTCCATACCTTCTGGTACTGGTTTGTCTTGAGGAAGATCAGGCATATTTTCATCCAGAAGATCAGCTAAAGACTGAGAGTTTGCCAACAACTTCTGATAGGACATGGCAAATTCTTCATACTGCTTATGTCGATCTTCACTCAGTTCCCCTTTAGAGTGTAGAATACGCCTAGAAGAGTCAGACACAAACATAAAACAACAAAGAGGAATCAAGGGTTTTTCTAGCATTCCCTTAAAATCCAAGATAGTCCAAATGTCACAGAAGTGAACTGGTGCGGCAGTTTTTAAAACCTCTAAAAGTATTCCACGTTAAAATTCATGATGATGAATATATGATATTATTATTTGACTGTAGAATACAGGGGGGGGGGGGGGGGGGAAAACCCCAATAGAAAAAGAGCTAAAAAAAATTCAGTGGTTACTCCATCTTTTAGCTGAAATAATCTTTGCAATTTACAGCATTGTACAAGCAGTGTACAAACACATCTGAAGACCAGGCGTGCCAAAGATGGTCTAAGAAAGGGATGGGAAAAGGATGGGAAAAGGATGGTTCTCAGACCCATATGCAGTCCTCCAGGGATCCACAAGCATCCCTCCTTTTTTTTCCTTTTGTTTTTTTAAAAAAAACCTTTTTAAAAAATTAATAAAAGAAAGCCTCCTGTGTCTTGTAGGGGACAATTTTGCCAGAGGAGGCTTCCCTCCCAACTAGGAAGGTAAAGTTGAAACTGACTTTAAGTGTACTTCTCAGATGCCCTTCTTGGGCCTAAACCAGCACTGGGAGGCTGTAAAGCATGGTGAAAATACCCCCATGGTCTCTAGGGAATCTTTCAGCGTTGTGGCAGCAGTTGTCCAAAATCTATGGGAGGGCAGTGGCATCTTCCCGTTCTTGCAGCTGCCCAGCCCTGGTCCAGGATAAATTGAAATGTCACCTTCCAATCATGACAGAAATATGAGAACAAATTATATGGGTAACAATTCAATGCCCTTTAAAAACAATTAAAAATGCAACTTGTCCTTTTAGCCTCAAATCTACTGCCTGGAGTGAGCCACCTCATATTACTTAAATGTAGGGAAGACCCTGACAAGTAATTGGAGGATTAAGCATCCAAAAGCTTCAAATATCTCCAGGCCAGGACTGACCCAAGAGTTGCCCCACAGACACACACAGATACAAAGACTGTTTTTGAGAAGTCAGTTCCCCCCGACTCCTGAATCATCTGTTTGTTGACAAAAAAGAAATACAAACTGCTTTTCTCAGAACCCCTCATGAGTGTTGATACAACATTTACACAGGGTGCACTCCAATAACTTTAAAAAATCATTTCTAGACACAGACTTCGACTTCTACCCACACAGTTTTATTTTGTTTTCAGTTTTTGGCAGCCCACGCAGCCACAAAAGAGCTAGAAAAGGGCAAATTATTCCCAAACCCACTAAAGTTGTCCACCTCTGCTTTTGGCCTGGAATGGAAAGCATATGAGGGATGAACGTAAGATATTGGCAAACAAATATTACATTCCTCTGTGTTTCAGATGGAAAATTATGAAAGGGCACTGTATCATATTCAGCGGCCAGCAGGTGAGGCGAAAGAAGAACAACTATTACAACATTTCTGTCTGTATTACAAGGTGCTATGCATTAGAAAGCAGTAGCTCTACAACAACTTTGCTGAATGAAGATGAAAATAAATGATATGGCAACAAGTTTGAAATAATGGCTTAGTGTAAAAGAGCTGCAATTATTTGCACTGAACTGGCATGGGAAAGCAAAGATTTTCTAACTGCAATAATGTAGTGCATCAACAAATGTTATAAAATGACTTTCTAACCAAATGACATTCTGTAAGGGTATATACTGTAAAAGGAAAAGCCTTAAGATGTTAGCCTAAAATAAATACACTACCCCCTGAAAAAAAGAAACTCCATATTGTCACACTGAAATAAACAAAGCTCAGCAAAAGACTCAGCTCACTTAATAATAAAAGTTGTTACTTTTAGTTAGTGGTTTGTATTTCAATTAAATCAATTAAATTTTATTTTATTATTCTAATATAAAAAAGCTAATAGGTCAAGCTGTAAATTAGCTATAAGGAGATGCAAACATGGAATTGAAAAGCAGCAAATGTGCACATGATCCAATATACTGTCTATAGCCTATTCTGGTTTATTCAGTGAGTCTATTCCAGTTGGGACTAAAAATTACATGCAGGTATTAAGTCTACCTCCTTTAAAAATGAAATACAAATGAAGAATGACAAAGAAAGTCATAGAACATATAACCAACAAAATGAAAAACTGACCAAAAAAATGTAAATGTCTAAATCTGGCACAAGCAATTTTTGTGAGCTGGGGAATCACACTGTCACCAGCTGTGTAGCGCATACCCCACTGCTGAAATCAAGTACAGCAGCAAAAACAAAACAAAACACAAAAAGACTTTATTCAAGGTGCTTCTTCCACTTTAAAACAATGTGCACAAGAAGCTTTCTGTCTGAAATGGATTAGGAATTCCAGGAAGCTTCTGTAAGTGTAATATGCTCCTAAATAAGGTGCATGCTCTTTGGCAGCCTTGTCCAAAGGGGAGGAATTGCCAATAAACTACCAAATTTTAGTTGTACTGCTATGGTTACAGCCTTCAATTTTGGTTGGCCTTAGCAGCCAGGCATTATTTGTGGCCATTAATGACTCTTCCGAGTCTTCTGGGATACAGAAAGGCCTTGGCAGACAGGGTATGCTGAAGTCTACACTGCATCACACAGGAACCCTGAACATGGTGAATTTGAAGGCTCTTTCCTTTTTAAAACCAGTGCATTTCCATCCTGCTCCAACCACAGGCACTCATCTAACTTCATCGAACTGAAATAACGTGGAATAAATGCAGATCCTGATGGCATTAACCAATTTTACAGAAATTCTGTGTAATTTTTCTTGGAAGTTGATAATACTTTGGCCTCAACTTAAATGAAAAATTCTAGAAGTTATACTACTAGAGGATTTAATCATTTCTCTTCTGCCTTGCAATTTAATTGCCCACTGATAATTTACCCAGTTTCATTTGAAAGGGTATTAAAGGCCATATGACTTTGCTTGAGTGACAATAATGTGGTAGAATTCATATATCTTTTTTTCAATTCACCTAATTCTAATTATTTCAGTTTTTCTCAGTAATAAACCTGATTGTCAAACGTTGCAAAGTACATTGCACATCAGGAACATATAGTCACCAAACACTGTTAGCAGCTCGAATATTTATATTCAAGAACCTTTGCATAATTTTTTAAAAATCACATTTTTTGTTTTTGCAGATGTTTGCAGATCTTCCAATATTAATAAAAACCACCAAACCACAACATGCAGTGAGGAAAGTGAGGAGAAAGCCCTAACTGGAATGAACTATCAGAGTGGCATTTATTCCTCTTACGGAATATATTATCATCTTGTTTTCCCATGGATCATCCTTCTTACACTTAACTTCCTTTACTTTTGCTTCACCCCCACTGCCAAATTCTATGAGGAACAGTACTCTGATTCTCTTAACCATATCTGTCCAGATCTCTTCTCAGATCCATAAAGAACTACTCTGATCCTTACAGAATACAAAGCAAGAACGTTCTCAAATTATATTGCCCATTTTGGATGTAGCGCTATCAAAATCACTTCTCACTCTCACATCAATTTTTTTCATCCTCTACTGTGTCTCCTTCCTCCAAGTTCCAAATTGCTTATCAGCAGATATATCAAACATTATAATGTTAGTACATTTCCCCCCACTTCAAAACTCAAAATTTGAAACCAGAACAGTATCTCAGTTAAAACAAAAGTTCTTACCCAATCCATTTCCAATCTGTGGCAAGCATTAAAAACTTGGCAATTCATTAATACCATTTAAAATTTCACCTGTTTTGTCTTTCAATATTTTGCAGTTCCCTGTGGTCCCTTTTCAGATGTTTGGTCAAGGATGTAAAATATTCTTTTAGCAGATTTTGGAAAGGTTGCTGCTTCTCTGGGCTAATTATTTCGCTGGGAGGAAAACTCAAGTTAAATTTATCTGCTGCACTTTTAACTTTCCTTGGTACCAGACCAGCAATATCATCTCCACAATGCCGACAAAAACTAATAACCACTGAAACGTGGGTGTGGGATTCACGATCAGCATTAATAATGTTCTTTAGCTGTTCATAGATTAAAGACAAGCCTTCTTTATCTGTGAAAATGCCAACTATTGTCAGTTCTGCAATGAACCGCAAGTCCGTTCTTAGTTTAGTAATGTTGGGCATTTTTTCTTCTTTCCTTGCTTCAAAATGCTTTTTCCACACTTGCAGCAGTGATGGAGCAAAGTCAGCGTAACGCTGATGAAAGAGGGAACACAAATGCACTGCACAGTTTACATCTGATATTTTTAGCTTTGCTTCCACTATAGAAGCAACAGCCTCTGCAATGTACTTGCTTAAATTGAGACCATTAAAGTCATGGGACAAGGAGTCTCTCTGCTGTTCCGTGATAGTTTTTAACTTCTTAACAAAGGCAGTGTTTTTCTTGAGGCTTGAATCCAGCCTGCTGAAGAAGTTCTCTTCAGGGCGGCTGTCTGATGCATTCTGGTTTTTGCTACGGAGTTCCTTTCTTGCCTGGTGGCGTTCCCAAGCTTCCTGGTGGAGCTGATGGGCCTCTTCCTTCTCTCTAAATAGAATATGCATAATGAGATTTAATTAGCCTTGTTTCTAATTTTAAAAAAGAAAACAAATATTCTAGTAACACATTTTTAATATTATTTTTAATTTAAGTAGTTTAAAAAGCTGTAAATAACAGGCAACATTTCAGAAAGTGCATCCCCGCCTCCCTCTTATAAAAGGAAATGCCTCTTGTGTGATGAGTACATCAGAAGAACTAAAAAGTTTGCAAGTCTTCTGTGAAATTAAGGTTAGCACTGATAAGCACAGTCCAGATGTGAATTTTGATTGTTTCTTTTCCATTTGCACAGCCAAAGTTAGTGTACCATTTTAGCCTATTCCCTGATACATCAGATCTGGCTATGGTGACACATACCTTGATTACATCCCATTTGCACTACTGTAACACACTCTATATAGGGCTGCCTATGAAAATGCAGGGAGCATATAACTCTCTTATTAAAACAGCCTTGCTGGCTTGTTGTTGTTGTTAACTGCTCTCAAGTCAATTTTGACTCATGGCAACCCGGTGGATGAGAGATCTCCAAGATTCACTGTCCTCCACAGCTCTGCTCAGGTCCTACAGGCTTAGGTCTGTGGCACAACTATCTGGCATGTGGTCTCCCTTTCCTTCTGCTGCCCTCCACCTTCTCTAGCATTACTGTCTTTTATACTGATTCATACCTTCTCATGAAGTGACCAAAGTACAACAGCCTCAAATTAGTCATCCTGGCTTCCGGGGAGAGTTCAGGCTTGACCTGTTCTAGAACCCATCTGTTTGTTTTCTTGTCCATCCATGTCATCTGCTGTTACTGGTTTATTTACAGGCACAATTCAAGGTGCTGGTCATGAAATACATAAAGCCTTACACAGTTCCAGTCCAAACTACCTGAAAGACCTTATTCCCTATATGAACCTGCAAGAGGTCTAAGATCTTCAGGGAGAAGGCTTTCTCTTCGTCCGGCCACCATTACAGGCTCACTTGGTGAGGAGATTAGAGAGCTTTCTCAGTGCCTACTCAAAAACTCTGGAGCTCCCTTCCATGGGGAGGCCAAGCTGGTTTTCTGCTTGCTTCCATTTTACCAGCAAGTAAAGATGTTTATGCTTAAGCAGACGTTTAATGTATAAGTAGGGGAGATTTTTATTGGAGATGTTTTATTTATCTTTTAAATTGTTGGTTATTTTTAAAATTATTTTAATGTGTTTTACAAGATGATTTTAATTGTATTCAGATATTATTGTAAATGTTTTAACTATTTTTATTTACATAAATGAACATTAGTAGTAGTAGTATTTGATCACAACTGTTTCATTTAATCTAAGTTCTGAACATATGTTACTTCTCAGTTCAAAAATGTAGTACCAATGTAGTATTTTCTCTGCAAACAAGTGTTATCAGATCCTTATAAATGTGCAGTATCTCAGACTATCCCAATACTGGTGATAGAAATGTAACAGAACTAAAAACATTCTATCCCTTGCAAGATGAATCTCAAAGCACAATCTCTCTTAGCTCCATTTTATTGGAAGTGAGTTCAATACAATTATTCTGTTAATACATCATGAGCCTCTGCCTGGGACAATCATTCCTGTCCCACATTCTTGGCTTATGGCAAGTGCAAGAAAAAAAGAGGGTAAATACGAGAATGAGCGAGAAGAGATTGTTCCTCGGCATTTTCTTTCTTTTGTGAGGTACACTTAATGCTTTCAGTGTCCTGGCATCCTCACAAACATACTATGAAAACATAGGTACAAGTAACAAATACTAAAACCTTACTTAAGCTGGGCAGCTGCCTCTTCCTGTTGCCGCTTCACTTCTTCCTCTTGCTTCATTTTCTCCTCCTCTTCAAGTTTTTGCTTTTCCTCCTCTTCTTTTTTCTTCTGCTCTTCTTCAGATTTAACCTTCTCATCGTCTTTTTTCTTACGTTCCTTGTCTTCTTTTTTCCGCTTTTCCTCCTCCAGTTTTTTCTTTTTATCTTCAGGTGGTTTTAACATTTCTCTCTTCACGCCAAGCCTGACATCCTCTTTGGGCTTGTCCCTGCTGCTCACTGATCGTCTGTCACTGAACTCCTTATCTTTATTACTTAATGATGTTTCTTTTTCTTCCATGCTTGTCGACTTCTTACGTTCAGCTGGCATTATGTTACCCAGGAAGATCTGAAAGACAATTAACATGAAACTGTCATTATATTTTCAATTACTCAATCAAGGCTTCCTTATCTATATCCACAATCTTTTGGATGGGCTGTCAAACTAGCTCAGTATCAGCAAATTGAGTACTAGCAGTATGGCGCAAGTACCATCAAACTCTTTCCACCAGCCCATAGAATAAAGAACCAGATCAGCCTAAGCATTTTGGTAACTTAGGCCCTATACAGACAGGCCAAAATAAAGCTGCTTAAGGTCACTTTGGAGGTATGGTGTTTCAATGATGCATGCATCCTAAGAGTCCAGAAGCTGCACCAAAGCTGCACTCCAGTCCTTAGGACTAGAGCATGGCTTTGGTGCGGCTTCTGGACTCTTAGGACGCATGTATTATTTAAACAGCATACCTCCAAAGTGACTCAAAGCAGCTTTATTTTGGCCTGTCTGTATCAGGCCTTACTTAAAAAAAAAAAAAATCCAAGTCCTACCCCCACTCAGTATCATTAATAAATGTGGGACACTACCAACCAGGAAGCTATCCTGAGCAAGTCCTATTGAAGGAACTAAAGAGATGAGGCTCCGATTACACAATGCTCAATTGTACTGAAAACCGGTTGGCAGCCATATCACCTTAACTCAGGGTTGGATTGCCTTTGACCCCTGACCAAACCCCACTGCATAGTTGAGAGGGAATTTCTTTGTTACACAAGACACTGGACTACTACAACAACAAAACCCACCGTGTCAGTTTCTCTCCCTTCCCAGTTGTCATCACAGGCTTCTGGAGAAGTGGCCTTACCATCAGGACAAAGGGGAGGGAACACAGAAATGGAGGCAACTCAGCACAGTAGCAAACTCACTCTTCCTCAAACAACAAATTTCCCTTGCTGGAATATACCATGGTTCATCTTTCCTACTCAAACAACATCTGTAACTGGAGCAATTGCACCATAATAAAAGCAATTCTGATAGCATACCAGACATTAATTAGTCATTTAAAGATGTTATCATAGCCAAGTTGGCATCAATTAAATTAAATAAGCAAAAATGTGGTCTCTTGGAAAAAATAATCCCCACTTCCAGTTTCTGCTTTTAACTGCTTATTATCAAAGTTGTAAATTTAGAGTCAAACAAACCAGAACAGATACCCCAAATCAGAACCACCAGATATTATCTATTTTCCCTCAAAATACAGGACTGAATTTCTATCCTCTCCCAGTAAAAGTGGAAACTTTAGAATGCTATGGCAACCATGCTGAAAGGATGAGAATGAACCTTGAATTAACTATTGTTTGAATCTCAAAAAGTTGTATTGTAAAGATATTTCAAAGACTGTCAACTATTGAATGCAACAATTTAAGAATAAGAATGTTGTTGAATGGACATGATTGTAACTTGTTTTATAACATTTCATAAATATGCCTTCAAATTTTAACTTTCAAATAAGCTACAGTTGTCAAACTTGTAGCATGGACCATACTGGAGCTATATGTATTTACAGCTGTATAGTGACATACAACAGAGGCAGCAAACCTGCAAATAAGGTAGCTTAATTAAATGAACGTAGGCTAGCATACTTTTTACCATCTCTGTTTTTAGGATAAGCTATACTGTAAAATTAGAGGGCCAGCATGGTATAGTGGCATGAGCATTGAATTATGACACAAGACCACATGCTTGGCCATTGGAACCCAACAGGTGACCTTGGGCAAGTCACACTCTCTCAGCCTCAGGAGAAGGCAATGGCAAACCTCCTATGAACAATTTTCATCAAGAATATCCCATGATAGGGTCTCCTTAGAGTGGCCATACGTCAGAAACGACTTGAAGGCACACAACAAAAAATATTATAAAATGTATTTGTTAGGTAAATCTCAGAAACAATACCATGAGTTATTTTTAAATGAACAATAAATGGTTAGATAAATTAAAGCTACAACACTCCTGTAAAATAGATGTGCAAGTATTAAAAAATTAATATTTTAAAAATTAAGAAAAATTCAGAATACAAGCCTCCAAGCACACGTTCACTATTAAAATCAGGAGAAAAGAAAAGAGAACTATGGCCCTATACAGACAGGCCAAAATAAAGCTGCTTCAGATCACTTTGGAGGTATGGTGTTTCAATGATGCATGTGTCCTAAGAGTCTGGAAGCTGCACCAAAGCTGCACTTCAGTCCTTAGGACTGGAATGTGGCTTTGGTGCGGCTTCTGGACTCTTAGGATGCATGCATCATTGAAACACCATACTTCCAAAGTGACTCGAAGCAGCTTTATTTTGGCCTGTCTGTATTGGGACTATCAGTTAGTTCTTACAGATTTCTAGGAAGATATTTAAAACACACTTATTTATAACATAACTATTATTTTATCCAAATCAGTATACCTTTCAAATGACTAGTCTACCTGCTTTCGGCACAGCTGAAACACAGTTTGAACTACCAAGGGCACTTTACTGCTAAATTCTCTATTTAATGTGTTCCAGCTTCCAGCCACTGTAACATTCTCATGTGACCAGAAGGAGTTTAACACTGAAGTAGTAGTTGGCTGCTACTTTGTTTGGAACAGAAGAAGTGGAGGATGTGGCCCTGCAGATGCTACTGAATTATAGTTCTTAGCAGTCCCAGCATTGCCTTTCCAAGTTTTCTTGTTGTACAACCTGGATCTGAAATGTACTTAATGAGCACTATTACCATCTAACGTAAATAACATTGTAAAAACAGTGAAGTTTCAAACTATTTTTCCTGCGGCACACCAGTTGAATAAACAAAAATCAACCAGAACTTGTGAGTTGTCTAACCGCTCAGCCACGCTGATGTCACACAGCTAATTGAGCTCTGGTGCAACCTACTGCCTCCACAAATCACATAAATGATTTCACTTGTGTGGATTTCCAGTGTCACAAGGTCTCAGATTACAGACACCTGCTTCTGGAAGGTTCCAAGTTACTATCAAAACAAACCAGGATAACGTTGATAAAAAAAAAACACCAATCAAGGTGAGATTATGGGGAAATTCCAAACTATGAATGCCCTTGGAGGACCATTCAATCCAGTATTACATAATGTAAAGATACAGATTGACCATGACTCTGCTTAGAGAAGGCCATCCACCAAAATTCAGTGGCCAGTTAATATCACATTGTGTGATATTGTGATTATCCAGCGATTATCGCGTGAATAAATAGACATTCTAATGCCAGTTTTTATTCACGGGATTTTCTCGTTGTGTGATAATCTTCCTGCTATTGTGCAATATTGACAAGAGCATCCCACTATGCTCCTGTCTTTTTTGCCCATGTGATAAAGTGCTGCAAAACAGAAAGAAAAAGGGAGAGCAGCCTGCCTCTCAAGGTGTCCCTCAGCATGTTAAAAAAGCACACTGTATTTGTGGCGACCAAAATAGAAATAGTAAAAAAAAAAAAAAAAAAAGTTGAGGCTGCTAAAGGAAAAGTCATCCCTGGAAGCGTTTTGGAGGAAACTTTCAAGTGGTCTCAAGATGTAGATTATTTATTTATTTATGCAAGGGCTTACCTGACCTGGCATTTAATTTCACATGTACAGATTGCTAATTTCTAAGGAAACGTTTGCTGAAATATGCAGAATTGCTCTTTTTTGTCATGTAGAAACCTCTATTGATTTTCCCTCATGTTATTATTATTATTATTATTAACCTTCATTTATAAAGTGCTGTAAATTTACACAGTGCTGTACATACAATCTTATTAACTGGACGGTTACTTCTGTCTGTAGTACCAAAGTTTCTGTTAAGTAAGTAACATCTAGGAACTCATCTACTTTATTAATTGAGGTATACTGTATTCACATGGCTTCAAATCTAAAATCATCGGTCCAAAACACACTGCAGAAATAATCCAGTTTGAGACCTCTTTAACTGCCCTGGATCATTGCTAGGGAATCCTGGGAACTGTAGTTTCTTGTGGCATCAGAGCTCTCTGACAGAGAAGGCTAAATGCCTCACAAAATTACAGCTCCCAGAATTCCCTAGCATAATCTCAAACTGGATTATTTCTGCAGTGTGTTTTGGACCAAAGCTGTAATGAATTATTTTCAGTAACTACTCTTGGGAAGCCTAAACAGTGAAGGGAGGTATGTGCTATTGAGCTTAAAAGTAAAAGTAAAGGTAGTCCCTGGATATGAATGTCTAGTCGTAACCGACTGTAAGGGTAGTGCTCATATACGTTACTAAGTCAAAGAGCCAGCATTGCCCAAGGACTACGCAGGTGGCCATGTGACCAGCATGATTGCACTAAACAAAGTTACCTTCCCACCAAAGTGATACCTATTTATCTACTTGTACTTGCATGCTTTCGAACTGCTAGGTTGGCAGAAGTTACTGAGCTTCTGTGCCTTCAAATATGTACTCTTACTATAAAAAGAATTACATCATTCCTATAAAAATTAATTCCAAGCAAAGCTTGGAATTTGTTTGAACAGACTATAATATATATATATATATATATATATATATATATATATTAAATAAATGGAATATTAAATTACACTAAGAGCACTTTTGAGTCTTTCCTCATGTTGAATTTCTGCCATAAGTCTTTGAATTTAGCTACTATTGGACTTTATATTATATATGACATGTTTCAGCTTTAAATGTTACATCAGATTTTGATTAGATCAGGGAAGTTTCAAGTACAGTTGTCCCTCCTTTTTTGTGGGGGATCCGTTCTGGACCGCCCCATGAAAATGAAAAAAAATGTGCATATTGAAGCCCTATTGGCTTGAATGGAGGCACAGTCCCATGGGAGCATGTGGGTGTGCACTACTTTAACTCCCTCCGTTCGCCCCTCGCAGATAATCAAGGGGCACGGATCCCAAGTCCATGAGAACAGAAGGAAGACTGTACTCTGGAAAACACAACAATGCAGTTAGAACAAGAAAAAATCTTCACCAAATTGGCCTATGGAAATGTCTTTATCCATATGAACCCAAATACTGAAATTGTACAAGGAGGTTCTATCACATTTTCCAACTATTTGTGTGCTCACACAACCATATGGCTACACAATACTGACTGCTCAACAGGTAGGAGGTAAAAATGAGCTGTCTTCCAAATCAATTTCCTCTCATTTCTTCTCTTAATAAAACATATTCTGATGTTTTACCACTAAACCTAACATTAAGAGGTTTGCTACTGTGAGTTATTGTAAAAGCATCACATTCCACAAGTCAGAACTGATGGGATACAGAAATCCATCACTGTTAATTTAGAATCAACATTCAGTATCAACTACTATATTAAAGGAACTTGGTTAGCTAAGAAAAGTTTGTTTTAAAATTTCTGATCCTATGGGGGGGGGGGGAACTCTCTCAAAATATGTATGGCGCAATAACTTGAACCCAACTTCCCCAATCTTAAGGTGACCTATGAATTCTTATTTTAAATGATAAAATAAACACTCCCTGTAAGAGCATACTTCTCTTTGTGAGCGCTGTATTTCCTACAGTCTCCGTGTTGCATTTTCATACAGATAACAAGTTTTATACAGCAAAAACCTATGTCTGAAAATGCTTATTGATACAAGCAACTTAGCAGAATGCAATCAATTACCTTTTTGGAGGTCAATTATTTGGAGATCAAGGAGGGAAACAAGCTATAAAGTAATGGATGCCTTGCCCGCAAGCCTGCTAAAAGCACTGCTTTTGCAAAATTCTGACACTATTAATGACTGCTGGTTATGGTACTTTTGAAGCCATCTATTTAAAACAGATGCAAAGACATTTTGAGCTTTCAAACAGTTTGTACTTTTAAAGAGAAGTTAACCATTTTTTCATTGCTTTTCTTGTTCCCAGCCAGTTTTGGGGCCATCCTGCAAACACAGTTAGCGTTCCCTTCCTCACAACAGACTATGGCTTCTGGCACACTGCAAAACTGAGGCAGTTCGCCACCGCTTTAACTGTCATGGCTCTATGGAATCCCGGGATCTGTAGTTTGTTGTGACCTCAGGGCTCTCTGACAGAGGCTAAATACCTCACAAAACTACAACTCCCAGAACCCCAAAGCAATGCACCATGACAGTTAAAGCATTGTCAAACTGCATTAATTCTGCAGTGTGGATGCAGCCTATGATGTGACTTCATCTCCCCCTGCCTGCTTTTAGTAGTATCTTGCCTAAAGGGTGTATGTGTTGCAGTTTTGAAAGCATGAACAAACTTTTATGGCCTTGTGGTAGACCCAAGAAAGATGTTGCCAAATTTTGATTTGGTTTGTTCTTTTGCGCAAAGGAAATAATTATTGCACAATAATCTTTGCAGAAAGGAAATAATTACAGTAAATGGAAAGTTGCAACTGGACTTTCCATGCATGTTTCAATGTATTAAGACAATGAGCATTATTTACAAGCAACAGCAGGTTCAATACAACAGGGGTGGGTGAAAACTGTTTTCTCAGCCTCCAGTCTTCAATCACACAGACTTCCCTTCATCTGGGAGCAGTAACTCCCCTTTTAAATTGGCCACCCATCCACCATTTTGACATCAGAAACATGTTTCTTAAACTGGGCTTCCTGTCACTCCAGTTTGGACGCAGGTGGGTATCTTTGGCAATCCATGCAGCCTGGAAGATGCCAGGGCAAAATAGCCTCTGAACATCCCAAAGCTATCCACTATCCTAAAAGTGTATTTTCAAGATTAATATTAGTTAGAATGCTTACAATAGATCTAAATCTAACATTATTTATTCTCTCTCTGTGCGCACCTCCAAGTTGCCTGCTGACTTATGGAAACATCATGAATGTCATAGGGTTTTCTTAGGCAAAGAACACTCAAGATGGTATTGCCAGTTCTTTCCTCTGAAAAATAACCTATAGCACCTGGTATTCAATGGAGATCTCTATCGAAGTACTAACTAGGGCTGACCCTGCTTAGCTTCCAAGATCAGAAGGGATCTAGTGCTTTTAGGGTATTTAGGTCTTTTATTCTGTCTACTTGTAAAATTCCCAGTTTTGTTGCAAAAAGGATTTTCTGTCACAAAACTTCCTGAATGTCTTCCACTTTCTCGCCAAACTTCTTGGGAAAAGCAAGGCCGTGTATGACCTGGGTCCCTTAAATGGGAACCAGAATGGCGATTTCTCAAGCCTCAAAGTCCTTGTTCTCAACCTATGGTAGGTTAACATAGATACTATGGATTCATCTACATGTGATTTGGAAACTACTGAGCCCTGGTCAGTTCATAATTTTACTTACTTGATCATGGTCAAATGTCTTTTAAATTGTATTGTAGCCAGCTTGCAAATTAGGGCTGTAAATCATCATTTTTCTTGTTTTTGCAAAGAATGCACATTTTAAACAATATGATCAAATTTTCATAATTCATGTTTGTGCAAATTACAGAAGCAAATCTAGACACTTTTCACAGTCAAGTGCACATTCTTTACATTTTTATCACAGATGGGTTTCTACTTTTTGAAGTTGCAGAAAATACAACCCATTTCCTGTTCTATACCATTTCAACCATTTTTAAAGGAAGCAATTTATATTTATCCATTCATATGAATGCCTTGCTTTATATGTCTTGCAAAGAAACTGCTCATCCTAAAGGCTGAATGGATGAGAGAGTAGAGGGGATGCTTCTTTTTGGTGCTCCCAGGATAGACTAAGCCAGAGATGGTGAACCTTTTAGAGGCTGAGTGCCCAAACTGCAACCCAAGACCCACTTATTTATTGCAAAGTGCCGTTTCCCTCTGGCTTTCTAGTAACAAACTCTGGCAAACTCTGTGCTGGGGCAATGGCACATGTGCCCACAGAGAGGGCTCTGAGTGCCACCTCTGGCAAGCGTGCCACAGGTTCGCCATCACTGGACTAAGCTCTAGCCTTTTACCACTCTGTTCAGACAAAGTGGATGGCTCTCTCTCTCTCTATATATATATATATATACAGTATATATATATAGCCATCCACTTTGTCTGAACATATATATATATGAGAGAGAGAGTTAAATAAAGTACTGTCATTGCATTGACCCATGGATAAGTTGACCCAAATTCTTTGTGTCTACAATTTCTAGATTTATACATGAATATACACAGTACGTAAGATTTGCATTTACCTAATACTTATAGCTTTAACTGATCACTACTTAGATTTATCATTTCTTAACAACTAGATAACATGTATTTGGCACAACTCTGCTTCTGGAACAAATTAAAGCTTTAGAGACATTACCATTACTTGACTGCCTGACCAACCATTTTGACAAACAGGTGACCAATCATACTAATATAATGAAGTTCCTGCCTTAAGTGCATGCCTCCAAACTGAATTCTTTCCAGTTCCTCATGGATCTTTCTTTTCAGGTCACAACATGTGTACTTGGGCACTACCACTAGCATAAAGCCCTTCTCAAACTTCAGTAATCCTCTGGATCTCAGTAAAACATGGTAAAAGCACTTTAACTGCAAGAAGTGTGCCATGTGGGGGGGGGGGAGATAAGTATGGTCACTTTGGCACAGGGATACTTAAGTGACAACTGGTGCAGGAACTTGTGCGACTTCTGGATGGAAGCAGGAAGGCCCACAGCCCTGCCTCTCAGCCAAGCAAAACGAAAGTGAACGTACTGGTGAACCACAGAGATACTTCAGAGGAAGGAACCGGCAAATGCACCTGCGGATTCCTTGCCTAAGCAAACTTTGTGAAATGGCACCACCTTACATGACATTTCACCTGACTTCAAGCCCCTGACTTGAAGGCAATGCACAAAGAGAGGGAATGCAGGGACAAAGAAAAACTAAAATCACAGGCTGAAAGAAGACCCATCTGGCTGCATCTACACTTGAGAAATAACCCAGTTTGACATCACTTCAAATGCCATGTCTCAATGCTATGGAATTCTGAGAATTGTAGCTTGTTGCGGCACCTGAGCTTTAGAGAAGGCTAAATGGCCATCAAACTACAAATCCCAGAATTGCACAGCACTGAACAATGGCAGTTATAAACGGGACGATTCCTACAGTACAGATGCAGCCCCCCTCCCAAAAAGACAAGACTTAACTTCAATAAAGCCAAACATTTCTGTCTCACCACCTCAGCCTCTCACAAATAACACCTTGTTGTTGTTGTTGTGTGCCTTCGAGTCGTTTCTGACTTACAATGACCTTATCATGAGGTTTTCTTGACAGGTTTCGTCCAGAGACGATTTGCCATTGCCTTCCCCTGAGGCTGAGAGAGTGTGACTTGCCCAAGGTCACCTGGGGGGAGGCTCCATGGCCGAGCTGGGATTCAAACCCCAGTCTCCAGGGTCCAACACTCAAAACTATTACATCAAGCTGGCTCTCTATTTTAAAATACACTCATCCCTCCATATTTGCAGATTTGATTATTCGTGGATTTGATATATTCTCTCTAGGAATATCTAGGTCCTCCAGTGCCACTCTATGGTCCACTTCAACCACAGGTTGCACTGAAAGACCTAGAGACCTTTGTAGCTCCTCCAGTGCAGTCCTATCTATGGCCAGTGTCTGGTGCACACCTAGAGATGCCTAGAGAGGTGTCCTCTCTCTCAGCTAAAGACAGGGTGTTTTTGTTATCTGAGGTATTTCCACATTCACAAGGGCCTTGGGCCCTAACCTCAGTGAATGTGGAGGACAAGTGTAGACTGAAGTCTATGAAAGCTCATGCTTCCAATGTCTTTCTTCCAGTGAGTCTCAAAGGGGCTACAAGATCTCTCCTTGACTTGAGTGCATCCATCCGTCCCTCTCTTCCTCTCCTCCTTCTGCCCTCTTCCTTTCCTCGCATTCTTCTCTTTTATAGTGAACCCATGCTTTCTCATGATGGGGCCAAAGCCTTGGCTTTCGGGTGGTATCTGCTCAGAGACCCATTGGTTTGTCTTTTGGTCCATCCATAGTATCCTCAGCACTCTCCTCCAGCACCATGTCTCAGATTACTGTATATATTCGAATATAAGTCAACCTCATGTATACGTCAACGGCAAGTTTTCAGGTCGAAATTATGGACTTTTGTATGGTCCGTGGATTATTTTCTATTTTACTTGTTTGGTTCGTTTATTGCTATGTAATTTGCTTTGTTAATTTTATTGCTGCTGTGAATTGCTATGTGTTTTTTGGGTTTTTTTTGCTATTTATTGCTACTGTGAACTGCTTCATTGTTTTATTGTTACTGTTTATTTGCTTTGTACTTTCTTTCTTGTTGTAACCCACCCTGGTTCCTTGTGATTGGGCGGGCTATAAATAAATCCTTCTTATAAATCAAAGATAAACTCTAGGGGCACGTAATGAAGGATGTAAAGGACGATGCAAAGGAAAACAATGCCAAAGAACTTACAGGATTCCAGCAGACATAACTATTTGTGCTCAAAATAAAAGCTGGAGGGATGAGAGAGAAGAAGGGGGTCTGCGCTTCCAGGACAAATGAAAGTCTTGCCTTTCACCCTCTCTCTCTCTCTGTTTGTGTGTATATGATATACAGTCATCCCTCCATATTTGCGGCTTTGATATTTGCGGATTTGATTATTCACGGATTTCATTAATATGCTCTCTCTAGGACTGTCTAGGTCCTCCAGTGCAACTCTGTGGTCAACTTTAACTAAAGGTTGCACTGAAAGACCATTTGTAGCTACTCCAGTGCCATCCTATGGTCAGTGTATGTTGGACATTGACCACAGAGTTGCACTGGAGGACCTAGAGATTCCTAGAGAGGTGTCCTCTCAGGTAAAAACATGGTGTTTTTGTTATTTGCGTTTTTTCCATATTCACGGGGGTCTTGTTCCCCTAACCCTAGCGAATATGGAGGGACAACTGTGTGTGTGTATATATATGTATGTATATAGGCAAATTAAACTATTGCCTTTCACCCTCTGTGTGTGTGTGTGTGTGTGTGTGTTAAGACTAACTAAACTCTCACCTTTCACCATGTTTCTTTCTCTCATACACACACACTGTGTGTGTGTATATATATATATATAATTATTATTATTAACTTTTATTTATGAAGCGCTGTAAATTTACACAGCGCTGTACATGCATATATATGTGTGTGTGTATATATATATATATATATATAAAAAGGCAAATTAAACTCTTGCTTTTCACCATCTCTCTCTCTCTCTCTCTCTCTCTCTGTGTGTATATAATATACATATCTATCTGTTAACATACAGTATTTACTTTGACCTGTGGATACTCACCTTGGGGGGGGGGGTCAATTTTTTTAACCTAAAATTTTAGACATGAGTATATATAGTATTTGTTTTCCTTTCTGTCGCTTGGGGGAGGGTTCCCTTGGGCCTCTAAGCCTAGCGAATATGGAGGAACAAGTATATACATATATAATATATAATATACATGATATATATGTATATAGATATAGGTATATAATTACTATATATATATATATAGTGTGTGTGTATATATATATATATACACATATATATACACACACACATACGTATACTTATATATAAATGTTTTTCTACATACACACACACACACACACACACACACACACACAGAGACAGTATCACAGCCAGGCCCCCCGCCTGCCCCCCGCGAGGTGTAACGGCTCTCCTCCTGACAACGGAAGGCGTCTTTGACGTTAAAGGGGGGCGAAAACAAAAAGTTCCACGCGGCTGCGACCCCAAACAATAACAGAGCCTTCTCTAAGTAGCTGTCACTTCCGAGGAGGAGAGGCCGCCCCGCCGCCCCCACTGTAACGGCCCCCTCTTCCCTCCCGGCGACGCCCCCCTCCGCCTCGGCCCCCCCGGGCCTCGCCCCCCTCAGGCCCCGGGCCCAGCCCCGCTCCAAGCCCAGCCGAAAGGGGACGAAGGCGGTTACCTCGGCCCGCTGTAAACATCGGTCCCCGCTTCTCCAGCCTCTTCTTCTCAGCCCCCCCTCCTCCTCCTCCTCTCACAACTCTCCTCAGGACGAGGACCCCGCCCCCCAGGGTGGCTGAGGCAGCGCCTGATCAAAAAGAGCCTCAACGCCACCGCTAAGCCCCGTTTACCTGAGCAATTCGGTTTCAAGTATACCTGAGAAATTTGGCTCAACCAGCCGGAGATGTAGCCCGTCTCTTGGACCAAACTGAGGGCTGGGAAGCCAAAAACGGGTCAGGCACTGTGTTGGACAGCTATAACGAAAGTGGGGGGCCTCAGGGTGGGCGAGAGCAGGGCAACCCCGTGCTTTGGTTACTAAGGGAGGCGGAAGTGGGTGAGAGGCGGAGTTTCCTCGCTAGCGAGGGGGCGGGGCCAAAGCGCCGCTCCGCCCAACGCCTGGGCCTCCGACTTCAATTCAACTTCAATTCCAAATTTTCAACTCAGTTTCAATTCAAGTAGAGTTGAGTGATGGATGGCCGTCCCGCCCTTCGAGTCCCTGTTGGCAGGGGGCGGGGCTAAAGCCTTCGACTTCAATTCAATCTCAATTCCGATTTTCAATTCAGTTTCAATTCAGAGTTGGCTGCCCAAAGAGGTCCCTATTAAATAGCAATAGTATCCTATGCTTTGTTAGATCATAAAAAGGAGGGAGGAAAGGAAAGGGGGGAAATAAATGTGGCAGCACCTTTAAGACTACCTGGATTTTATTTTCCTATGCAATATATAATACACCGCTCTTCATGGGCTGTGCATCTGCACTGGAGAAATAATCCAGTTTGACACCACTTTTGACTGCCATGCCTCAATGCTATGGGATCCTGGGATTTGTAATTTAGTAACAGGGAAAGCTAAACAGCTCGCAAAAGTACAGTTCCCAGAATCCCACAGCATTAAGGCATGATGGTTAAAGTGATGCCAAACTGGATTACTCCTGCAGTTCAGATGCAGCCATAAGCATGGATTAAATGATCCCCATCCTTATTTTACAGACTACACAAGCGAACACTAGGCCTTGCATGTTTTTCTTAACAGAGAGTTCATAAAACCTTTGCAATTCACAGCATGAGAAATGAATAACATTTTACCATTCGGCTAGGGATTCTTTCCACAAATAGCTTTTCCATAAATACCAATTAACAACGTTTTTCAAATCAAGGCTCAATCAACAGGTGGGCCTGTTTTTTCCCCAGTTCTGTGCTATTACTGTTCTTATTGCCGTGAAAAATAATATAGTGCAATCAGTTGCTTCTCATTTAGTATCTCACAGCTGTCAGAAATGATGGAGAGAAGCCTTGGAGGTTAAAGAGGTCAAAGCCTTGGAGGTTAAAGAGGTTAAAGCCTTGGAGGTTAAAGAGGACTGTGATTTGTCTTGTGCTTTGACATACTATTTGGATATCCCCCCCCCCCAAAGTGCTGGGGCATTCTTACCACATCTGGACATACGAAGAGCTCCGAAATATAGTCATTTGTTAGTTTAATGTCCATGTATCTGCTTAATTTACACTAAGGTAGTCTTTTAGCAGATATGTGTGTTTGTATGTGCCATCAAGTTCCCTGCCAGGGCCAAATATGGACCTCTGCCCTTCATATTTGCTAGGGTTAGGGGCACAAGACCCCCGTGAATATGGAAAAAACACAAATAACAAAAACACCATGTTTTTACCTGAGAGGACACCTGTGTTTGTCTTCATTAAGTACAGTCAGTACAGGATGGTTCCCAACCGGAAAAGAGGTCAGGCAAGGCTGTACACCAGTGGTTCCCAACCTGTGGGTCGGGACCCCTTTGGGGGTCATGGGGGTCGCCTAAGACCATTGGAAAACACCTATTTAATTACAGTTATGGAGTAGCAATGAAAATAGTTTCATGGGTTTGGGTCACCAGAAGATGAGGAACTGTATTAAAGGGTCACAGCATTAGGAAGGTTGGGAACCACTGCTGTACACTATCACCTTATCTATACAACCAATATGCAGGAAACACCTTAGGAGTTTATCACAAGGTGGAAAGAAACCCCAGGCAAAAACATGCTGCTGGAAATGGGTGGTATAAAACCAGAATCTCTTCTATCCCAACCATCTCAATATATATCAACTCAAAGGGTGTGTGTGTGTGTGTGTGTGTGTGTGTATATATATATATATGTGTGTGTGTGTATGTGTGTACACACACACACATACACACAGGGAGGTAGAATCCCAACAGACAACTAAAGCTTTGCCTCCCTCCTCCCCAAAGAGCCCCAGTGGGCAAAGTCACCCTGGCACCCACAGCTCTCTGGCTGCTTCCTTACACTTAGTTGCCTTCTATTCAAGTGATCATGGGAGGAACAACATCAGGCCTATTTATGCTTCCCAGCAAGTAGTAGAAAGAGTCGTGTTTGCTAAGGGATGCTAGGAGGAGGTGGAGTCCAAAAGTAACTTTCCCAATCTCTGCTGGAGAGGGTACCTGACTTTCAGGGCATGTTGCCCCTCTCTGGCATTAGTGCCAGGAGTTTGTGGGATTTGGGAAACAGCTTAACAGGAACCAAAAATGGACATTCAACCCAGAACCATTGCTTCCTTTGGCTCTTCCACTCCTCCCTTTTTTGTGAATGTTAGCACTGAATAAGACCCTCCAGACCCCCTTGGTCTTGGGTTCAAAAATTAGGGGGCACCCAGAATTGTTTGCAGCAAAGCCTAGCCAAGGGGCCGCAGTGCGCCTGTTAACCGCAGGGGGGCGCCCGAGAGAGAGAGCCAGTAAGGGAACCCTGGGAGTTCATTCAAATCGACAGGTGGCTCATAATTAAAGCACATAGACACACATGATCGCTCTGGAAGGGTCCTCCAGGTCCTCCTTTCCCAGGACCTGTCCTCCATGCCAACGTTCTGTCCAAGAGGAATGCCAAAACGCCCTCCAGATTAAGCATGAGTTTACATGAGTGTTTTCAGCTTTGGCCATGGCCTCCATTTTATGGCGCCTCCTCCTCCTCCTCCTTTGCAGTTAGGAGGACACCTGGTCCCCTGGGAGGAGCAGGGGTTTGGGGGCTGAAGGAGGAAGAGGCCGGGGTTTGAACCCTAACTCAGCCATGGTTAATCCAAGACCTTGAGACCAGCCACACTCTCTCAGCCTCGGAGTAAAGCACACAACAACACACACACACAATGACACCCAAACGCCTTCCCCTCCTCCTCCTGGGCGGGCCTAGGCCTTCCTCCTCCCCTTCAGAAGCCAATGAAAGCCGGGGGCGTTGTGGGAGCAGCAGCCATGGCAGCGACGGTGGCGGGGATGGCTGCTCCTCGGTCGGCCTTGTGGGGTCTGCTGAGGCGCTGGTACCGAACGGAGCGAGGCGTTTACGGCTACAGGCCCAAGCGACGCCAGGCCCTGGAGCAGCCCGCTCTCCCCCGGAGGAGGAGGGCAGGTCTGTCAGGGCTTTGGAGGGGGAAGAAGGGCTGCGTCCACACTGGAGAGATAACCCGGTTTGGCACCGCTTTAACTCTATCTGGCTCAAGGCTATGGAATTCTGGGAGTTGGAGTTTGTTGTGGGGCCGCTCTGGGCCCCACAACAAACTCCAACTCCCAGAATTCCATAGCCATGAGCCAGACAAGTTAAAGCGGTGCCAAACCGGGTTATATCTCCACTGTGGATGCAGCCTGATACTGCAGAATTAATGCATTTTGACACCGCTTTAGCTGCTATGGCTTAGTGCTGTGGGATTCTGGGAGTCGTTTTGTGAGCTGTTTAGCTTTGTCAGAGAGCCCTGGTGGCAGAACAAACTACAAATCCCAGGATCCCATAGGACGGAGTCTTAACAAAGTGGTGTCAGACTGCTTTTTCTTCTGCAGTGTGTGGCAGCTAGTTCCCTGAGAAGCAATGTCTCATCAGAAAGACATTGTGTGTTGTTCAGGTCAATATATGCAACATATGGCAATGGATAGATAGATAGATAGATAGATAGATATCCCTTTTAAAAATGTTGTCTCTTTAGATTGTAAGCCTGAGGGCAGGGAAATGTCTAATTAACAATGTGTAAGCCGCTCTGATAGATAGCCTTTTGGCTGAAGAATGGGGTATAAGTAAATTATTATTATTATTATTATTATTATTATTATTATGATGATGATGATGATGATGACTATCCGTTTTCCTATGCCCTAAACATACACCAAATCTTTAAACGGGAGCATAGTAGCAATATTTTACAAATCCTATTGATCTGTGTTGTTTTTCCTAACGTCCGAATGCGCAAGCGTAGCATTGTGTGTTGTAGGTAAAACTGGCCTTGGATTTGCCCCAGAGTTTCTTATGTGATGGGACAAATCTGTTTTCTCTCATGGATAGCCACCTGTCAGGGATGCTGCAGTTTTAACTGGGTTGGACTGCATTATTTCCCAAGGTCCCTTCCATCTGTCCAGTTTTGTGATTCTCTGAGGGTCATTGCTATAGTGTGCTCTCAGAGACTCTATACCAGTGGTTCCCAACCTGTGGGTCGGGGCCCCTTTGGGGGTCGAATGGCCCTTTCATGGGGGTCGCCTAAGACCATTGGAAAACACCTATTTAATTACAGCTATGGAGTAGCAATGAAAATAATTTCATGGGTTTGGGTCACCACAACATGAGGAACTGTATTAAGGGGTTGCGGCATTAGGAAGGTTGGGAACCACTGCTCTATACATTGGAGGGCTCCTTTGTCCACTTCCCTGATACTTCTGTGTCTGCATCCCTTTGAATATGCAAAGCTATATTTGTATTGAAATGAATGAGAAAACCTCTTCAGTTGACAGCTCTGTGAGTGCATTAGGGAATCTACAAAGCTTTCTGCTATGAGATAGATTTGAAGCTTCTGAAACTAAAACCCTAAGGCTGAGAACACTGCAGTATTTTTTAAGACATCAGGTCAACAAAATGGACAAGAAACCTAAAGGGATTCTTGTCTTCATTCCTTACTACCTATAAAAGAGCTAGTATTGTGTAGTGATTTGAGTGTTGGACTGCAACTCTGGAGACCAGGGTTTGATTCTCTGCTCGGCCATAAAACCCATTGGTCACCTTAGGCAGCTCTCAGCCTCAGGGGAAGGCAATGGCAAATGACCTCTGAACAAATCTTGCCAAGAAAACCCCATGATTATGGTCTTAGGTTCCCCATAAGTCTGAAACGACTTGAAGGCACACATTGGCAACAATGAAATGACACAGTGTCTTTGCATATTAAGTAAACTGAATGCTGTTTCTTTGTTCTTATTAGTTGACCATGGGCTAGCACGGCTTGTAACCGCATACCATGAACATGGCCACAAAGCTGCCAAAATCAACCCTTTATTCACTGGCCAAGCTGTGATGGATATGGTACCAGAAATCCAAGTTCTGACAGAACTGCTGCAGGGACCTTTCAATACTGCAGGTAGGGCTGGACAACAGTTGCTTCTTCTTGAACTGTTTTGAATTTTTGATCACAGTGTGTTGACCATTCATAGTTGATTCCTATTTCGTGTTCATTTGAATATTCAATTTAGGATATTTACCATTGCTAGCCATGTACCACCAGTACCTTTTGAATCATCCTTGATCCAACTGGGTGCTTAAACTGGATTGCACTGCTTCCATCAGAATCACTGGAAACTTCCCATACATGCACCCATGCACTTTCCTGTGTATCATGAAAACCTGCTCCACAGGACTTTCCAGCCCTTTGAAGAAAGGTTTTAGGGTTCATAGGAGCCTGCAAGAGGATTATTTGTAATGATTGTGGCCTAAGCAATAGGATCCACATTCTGTACCCAATGGGATCCTAACCTTTGGATACAAGGCTTATAGAAATATTAAATATCCATGTTTTTTCACTTGGAAGCATGTAATCACTGAGCAGGTCACAGCTTGTTACTAGATAGTTCATCTAGCTGGCAACATTATGTAGTGTGGGAAGTGGCATAAGAAGAGAACTGGTTGGCGCCTGGGAATCACTTCCTTATGGTCGGATCCCATCAAACATAGAAGAATGTGGGATGAATACATGACATGGTTGCTTCTCAGTGTTGTGCCCACTGACCCGCCAGGGAAGGTTTTACTGGAGCAGCAAGGAACCATATAATTTACACAATTCACAGGTTTTTGTCTGTACAGGCAAACTCCCAGTGCATTACCATCCCAAAGTGAGCTCCATGCCACAATAGAGAATTATATATTGTTTCTTGCCTCTGTAGTTGGGGTATTATTATTATTATTATATTTATTTGTATCCCGCTCTTTTCCCAGAACTGAGACTCAGAATGGCTTCACAACATTAAAAAACAGTACAATTAAAAACATAGAAAAAAGTACATTAAAAAGGAATTACATTATTTCAGTATTAAAACAGATAGTTATTAAAAGAATAAAACATATTCTAAAAAGATAAAACTATATATATAAAAAACTGTATCAACATTTTTTGAAATGGTAAAATGTCTTAGCCTGTCCTTATAACAATTCCTTAAAAGCTTGTGTAAACTGGTAGGTCTTAGCCTGCCGGTGAAAGGCCATCAAGGAGGGAGCCATTTTGATCTCCCCAGGCAGGAAGTTCCAGAGTCTAGGGGCAGCCACTGAGAAGGCCCTGCCTCACGTCTCCTCCAAGCGTGCTTGTGATGGTATTGGGATGGAAAGGAGGTGGGATGGAAAGGAGGGCCTCCCGAGAGGATCTCAGAGTCTGGGCTAGTTCATACAAGGCGATATGGTCTGCCAAATAGTACCTGAGCCATATAGACAGGTGGTAGCCAAGGAAAACCAACAGGGTGTAGTGTGGTTTGAGCACTGGACTCTGGGAGACCAGAGTTTGAATCCCTACTCAGCCATGGAAACCACTAGATGACCTTTAGCAAGTCAACTCTCTCAGCCTCAGAGGAAGGCAAAGGCAAACCCCCGCTGAAGAAATTTTGCCAAGAAAGCCTTGTGATAATAGTTTTTTGTGGTTTTTTCAGGCTATGTGCTCATGTTCCAGAAGAGCTTCTTCCTGACATTTTGCCAGCGTCTGTGGCTGGCATCTTCAGAGAATGTTTGCCTGGAAAGGACTTGAGTATATATATTGTGTGACCTGGAAAGGCAGGAGTGATTTACACAATATATATATATACCCAAGTCCTTTCCAGGCAAACATTCTCTGAAGATGCCAGCCACAGATGCTGGCGAAATGTCAGAAAGAAACTCTTCTGGAACATGGCCACATAGCCCGAAAAACTCACAAAAAACTATGGATGCCGGCCATGAAAGCCTTCCATTTCACCTTGTGAAAATGTTGCCATAAGTCAGAAATATCTTGAGGGCACATAACAAACCCAAGGAAATAATATATTGGAGCGTTTTCTTAATTTGATACCTGTGAATTCTCAATTCCAGTGCAGCAGCAACTTCAATTATGGGTTTATTTCCTAAAAAGAATAACAAAACTTGCTCTTTGCTGATGACTGGCTGGTGAAGATTGCATTTTATGGCTGGATGTTTGGCTGCTAGTTAAGGGTAATCTTGTTATACATTTTTTTAATTCCAGGACTTTTGAACATGGGAAAGGAAGAAGCATCCCTAGAGGATGTATTGTCTTACCTGGACCATATATTCTGTGAACATATGTCTATAGAGACTAGTCAGCTGTCAACTTTGCAAGAAAGGGAATGGATTGCTAAACGGTTTGAGGAGCTGAAACAAGAAGCATTCACTACTGAAGAGAAAAAGTACTTGTCCAAGATCATGCTAGAATCTCAGGTGCATTGTATAAGTCTGTGTAACTGTGTCTGTGTGAGGGATTAATTATTTCTAATATTAGGGAAAACCCCACTATGAATTTGATTAAAGCAAGTGTTAGAAATACTCCAAATACTGTCAGACTGCAAACGCCAAGTAGTTGTGTGATAAGTGGTGAGGAATGGGAGTTCATTTTCAAGACCTTCTGCAGGTCCCACTCCAGATTAAAGGATGATATGTTAATTTGTCATCTTGAAGGCAATTGTTTGTTTGCTTGAAATACATAATCTATTCAATGGGTGACCAACTGTCAGAGGTTAGAGGGCTACCTCCCCACCTCACATTTTTTGGTCTACAAACACCTTCTGACAAGTGTGGGGTGATTTCACCATGTTTTTGGGGGGCAGGCTAGGGGCCTTTTTATACCAGGGAGTGATCTAGAAGTCACTTCATGTTCACTTTCTGTGTTGTTGTTGCTGTTTTAAAAAAGTCTGTTAGTCTAAAAAGAATGAGGACTCCCTTTCCCCAAAACATGGTGAAAATGCCCAAATATCCCATGGAGAGCATTTAGGGCAATATTTTTGACCACAAAAAATATCCCAGCCTGCAAGACTCATCCACTCCTGATGCAACTGAATTTTAACGAATTTTTCTCAATTAAATGCAAATAAATAAATAATTTCATAAACTAGAATGTGAATGGAATTTTTTGGCCAGTTCTCTTACCATTTAACATATTTCATGGGAAACTGTTTTTTTTTTTTAATACACCTTCTCTGCTATATGAAAACATTTGAGCTGATGTCTGTCTTCCCCTTTGTTCTGCAGTCTTTTATATGTTCTTCTGATTCCTAAGAGAAGCAGAAGTGCTTTCAAGTTGGTTGTTGCCTTGGTTTTGAAGCTTAATTGCAAGGGAAAGATTCCTCTGATTGAGTGGCATTAATATATGTTGGCAGATAGAGAAAATGCTTGTACCTATAGTGAAGGATAAATAGTTCATTATGAACTTGGTCTTATTACAAGAGCACAGATGATAACACATGCAATCCTACTTTGTGTGTCTTCTTTAAGGAGGCAGAATCATTCTTCTCAGTGATACTATGTGTTAATTTGAATTAATGAATACAGAACAAACTGCAGTAGATAAATGTGTATCTTATGTTTATAGCTAAGAAACCACTGTGTACACTATATTAATTATTATACCAATGTTTATTGATCTGTTGAGTACAACATGGACACAGTATTTCTCTTTTATTTTTTTTAAAGAAAACTAATAGAGTTCTACTAATGACTTACACTAAATTTATAACTACTTTATAACTGATTTCTGTAAGATTTATTACCTGTTGTAGGTCAATGTAAACAACATAGATTAGAAAGACATTTTCAATAGTAGTCGCATAGTAGCGTCCTACCAAATATTTATTTTGTAATGGCGAACATTTGTTATAAAATAGTTGATCTTACGGAGATTACAACCCATTACACAACCTGTTGTAAAGATTAACAGATTTCAGCTTTTTGTTACAAACTGATTAATATAACTAAGTAGCATCATAAGCTGCTGTTTGCACAAATACGAAAGAAGTATTTACGGTACATTATTTTTTTCTTTTCCTTCTCAGTTCTTTTTTCTCCTCAGTTCATACTCATATACCATTGCGTGGTAGAAACCATAATGTTATTTATTTCCCAACTCTGGTTAGATTGGATTGAGTCAACTTCACTTGGTTCAAGGGTCAATTTTCTATCCCCAAGGCGCTCAAAAACTCTCCGGGACTGTCCAAAAAACTGAAAACAAAACAAAATGGGAAGTGGGCAGACATCCACTTCGAGTTATAAAGAACTGGGGATGTATGGGAGGGAGTCATTGCACAGTGAAGAGGTGCTGCAAAGTGAGTTGCAACTCCTGGATGCTTTCAGGGCAGACATTCATTCCCCTTCTTTTACTAATGGGTTGCCAGTTCAGGATTCTCCCAGGCTCTGAAATTTCCACAGCAATATCTGAAGTGCATGGATAGCCCCTGGTAATGTTATTAAGCATTATGCATTAAGCACTAAATACAGTTGCATAGTTGTCATTCAAATACACACAGGTATAATTTGCTCTGCAGAAACAATGCAGTTTGACACCACTTTAACTGCCATGGCTCAATGCTATGAAACCCTGGGATTTTGTAGTTTTGTGAGATATGTAACCTCTGTTACAGAGCTCTGGTGCCACAATGAACTATAAATCCCAGGATTTCTAAGGATGACACTGTGGCAGTTAAAGTGGTGTCAAACTGCGTTATTTTTGCAGTGCAGATTAGACCACAAAGATTTTTTTTTAAAAAAACAACATATTTTCTTGCTTGGAAATTAAGCTAAAGGGGTTTTTCCTAGCTCAAGGTGAAATGAAAGGCTTATTCCTTCTCATTTAGCTAGAGGAGAATAAGTATAATTTAACCTAGAATACTTTCTTCTAGCCAGAAAGTGGATGCATAGCAGAATGGAGGGTGAGCCTTGAGGCCATAATGACAGGGAGGGGAAAAGGAAGCTAATTAAGTGAATACATAGACTCTTATCCGGAGACTCTTTGCAAGTTGCAGCAAGAAGTCAATTTATCCTGGCAAATTTTTACCAGCTGCTGAGCTGCACACAGTCCTTTATTCATGCCCAAAGCTAGCCTTCCCCAAAACTGGAAAGTTGGCCTCTTTGTCTGGATGTAACTCTCAAAAACTGAAGACTGATGGCCAGGCTCTGAGATCAGATTACTCTCACAGTTTAAAATTATATTTTGAATTGAGTTTTCAAACCATAGTTGCAACATAGTTTAGCTACCGATGTAATGCTACAATATGGTTAAAGCAAACCATGGAAGCAAGAGGGAGATTCATATAGCACAAGGATGAATAATACTTTCCCAGTTTCCAAATGATGGTGGGATGACTGGGAATGATACATCTACATCTGGCCTTCATCACTATCCAAGGTGTATGTGTGTGTAAACTCTTGTTTCATATTTTACAGGAATTTGATCATTTTTTGGCTACAAAATTCTCCACAGTGAAAAGATATGGTGGTGAAGGAGCAGAGAGTATGATGGGTTTCTTTCATGAACTGTTAAAGATGTGCTCATATAGTGGGGTGACAAACATTATTCTTGGAATGCCTCATCGCGGCAGACTTAATCTGCTCACAGGCCTTCTTCAGTTTCCACCCGAGGTAAGAAGCAGATTTTACTTTCAGCTGTGACTAAATTTGATTTGGAAATAAATATCTCAAGAAAGTTGATGGTAAAAATGGTTGATAAACTGCAGTACTTTCTCATTAGCTGCTCCTAATTTATTTAATTGGAACCTCTAAGGAGTAGAAACTGGAACATTCTTCATGCAAAACATGTAGTCTAGTTGTGAACCTTCTCTGGTGAAAATGTTTGAAAGCTACATTGTTTACAATTTCTTTCAGTCTTAAGAGCTTCTTTGCTAGCATCCCATATGCATGGTGGTTATAGACACTGTCTTAGAGACAAAGGATGACTTAGAATTCAGTTTCAACTGGATCAGAACTTACCAAATTTTACAAAATGTAATTGTGGGAGAGAGCAAAGCTGGCAGATTTGCTCACTGGACACTGCAGAGTTAGTAAAGGCAGAGCCATGCAGTTGGGTGGAGCAGACTGGTGCCTAATTTATCATTGAGTTATGAAACCCACTACAAAGGTGATCTTTGACCAATTACATACTAAGATTAATCTACAGTGAGAGAGTTTTTAATGGAGTTAAAATGGCCATGGAATTAAGATGGTCATGCTCTGAAGTCCCTGAACATATCAGAATGCCGATAAGTAAAATCAATATTTATACTGTTAGCCCAACTCATGTGTCTAAGTGCTTTCACACATTACACCCACAGTAGAAGAGAAATACCGTATTTTGAATATACTCTAAATGAGCAGCTAGAATGACTAATTGGTCTTTATAGTTCAAGCAAGTTGTATTGCCATTTGGGTGAAGTCCAAAATGCAAGGGGGCTGAACATAAGGTAGTTCTGTGGATAATGCATAGAAAATGTGGTCTGGCTTTTAAAGACTGTTTGGAGTTATTTTACAAGATCAGAATCTCCAATTAGTGTGCATGTGAAAAGATGGCCCCAAAGTTTGTGAATGTCACTGTAGACTTGTATTTGTCTACATCCAAAATATTCTGCAAATGTACTGTAATTTTATTTTAATTTTCTACATAGCTGATGTTCCGTAAAATGCGAGGCTTGAGTGAATTTCCAGAGAATTCACCAGCAATTGGAGATGTCTTATCCCATCTAACAGCTTCAGTAGATCTGGATTTTGGGTCTCACCACCCTCTTCATGTCATCTTATTGCCAAATCCTTCCCATTTAGAAGCCATTAATCCTGTGGCAGTTGGAAAAACAAGAGGGAGGCAACAATCTCTGCTTGATGGAGATTATTCTTCAGACAGTTCTGCACAACCTGGAGACAAAGTCATTTGCCTGCAGGTATTTTAAGGGTCTGGAAAGAGGTAGTTTCAAATTTTAGGCAAGGTAAAATTATGGTTAGATCATAGTATAAATCAAATTATTTGGATTAAGAGAAAGCTTGCAGAGCAATTCTGAGTAAAATATTAGTTTCATTAAAAGAATAATATTGTTTTAATGAGAAATTAAAGCTTGAATTATTACAAAACCAATTTTACTTCATACTCTAGTCTAGTAGTACTTCAGTTGATAAGAATATATTGAAACACAATGTACTTTAACAAGTGTTACAACAGAGTCTCAGTGTTGATCTGTTGGGAAACTCTCAATCTGTTTTCTGCCTCAAGTAGTGGGTTAAAACTAGATAACCTGTAAGGCTCCCAATGATTCTGCAATGCACATGTTATCCATTATTTCAAGATAATCTGAAATATAGCGATAAGAACCAAAAAAAAAAAAAAAGAGTGATTATGTATGGTGTTTTCCTGTTCTGTGCTGTGTTTTCTAAGTAAGCGCTGTAATGGCAGCATTTTAGTTTTTTGTCACAAATGAGGGCAAGTCTTCTCTAAAGAACTGGTAGCAGTTGCTAACTGAATGTCTCTTTTTCCTTTTGCATTATAGGTTCATGGTGATGCTTCTTTCTCTGGTCAAGGCATTGTTCCTGAAACATTCACACTTTCCAATTTGCCACATTTTAGAGTTGGCGGAAGCATTCACCTCATCGTTAACAACCAGCTAGGCTACACCACTCCAGCAGAGCGAGGGAGGTCCTCTTTATACTGCAGTGATATTGGTATGTTTTAAATAGGGAACTTTGGTATATCTTTAGAAGTAATTGGAATATTTTATTAGTGGCCTGAAAGTAACTATTGCAGGGATGATAGCATCAACTTAAAATGGTCATATCTGAGTTTTCTGCTAAATGTTAGAGGGGTGAAGTAGACCAGGGCTGTAGCAAAGAATGCTGTATTTTAGGCTTCTAAAGTGCATGTGGAACATTGAACACCTGAATATAAATTATCTAATCTGTTTGAAATGATTTGATTTCATTATAACCCATGTTTATAAATGAGTGACCAACACAATTTTACAAAGCTATTAACAACTTTTCTAGTTACTGCATTCCTAGTTAGACAACAAATCCAGGTCTATCTTGCCTGCTAAACAGGTTTGTCTTGCCTTCCAAAGACTACTGTACTTTGCTTGTGATGTGAATTGTATTTAGCTTAGTTTTGCATTTCCAAATCTGTTTGGACAGCACAACAGGTGGGTTGATAGGAGTTGTATTTCCTACAACTGGAAGATTCCAGGTTGGGAAAGATGGCTGAGTAGGTAACATGCTGTATTGATCTCTTGTCCATCCCCCACCTCACATTTAGGTAAGATAGTTGGCTGTGCTGTTATCCATGTGAATGGGGATGACCCTGAAGAAGTAATCCGGGCCGCACGATTGGCGGTTGAATACCAGCGCCACTTTCGTAAGGATGTGATAGTGGATTTGTTATGCTACCGCCAGTGGGGTCACAATGAGTTAGATGAGCCATTCTTCACTAATCCTACCATGTATAAAATCATAAGGTATGTCTTTGATGTGCGACAGAGAACAGAAAATTGCATCCCTTTGGGGTTGTTACCATCTTTCTATCACAATGTCTTTCCAAAACATTCTAATACAACTCCCTGCCTAAAACAGCATTTTTAAAGAGAAAAATATCACTATAAAGTAAACTATCCTAAGCCAGTAGTAAATTCCATGGTCTTTATCTGCTGGCAGAAAAACTATAAGAAAGAAAGGAGCCCCACTGAATTGGCTGGGCAGCTGATTATAAAAAGTTGATGTCATTACAGAAAGACCCTGTTGTAGGAAGTCTGTGAAGTCACTTGTGTAAATCATGGAATTGCAAGCAGGTTTTGCTTAAGCTTTCTAACACAAGGGAGGAAGTGACTATGAAATGTTCTGTTAAAACTGCACAAGAGTAATCTGCCTCCCTGACCTACTCTTTCTAGTAGAATACATATTAAGTGCTAAATGAAGTTTCCAAACTGCTTCTTAAGGACAGCTCAAAGTAAAAGCCATTCCAGTAACCTAAATAAGAAACGACTGTGTATTTTACTATTGTTTTTCTCCTGACAGATCCCGTAAGAGTATTCCAGACAATTATGCAGAACGTCTAGTAACTCAGGGACTCATGACGGAGGAAGAAGTGTCTGAGATAAAGACAACCTATTACTCTAAGCTGAATGAGCATCTTGCCAATATGACTTTGTACACCCCTCCAACAAGCAATCTTCAAGGTCACTGGAGTAACATGGTGGAACCATCAGCAAAGATCACCACATGGGATACAGGCATACCTGTTCCACTCCTTCAGTTTGTTGGGGTGAAGTCTGTGGAAGTACCAGAGGAAATGGAACTGCACAGCCATATCCTGAAGACACATGCCCAGGTGGGAGACTCTCAAGTTCAACACTAAAAATTATGGTAAACTAAAAGTACAAACCTGTGTACTTTTCACATCTTTCCTTGTCAATGAATACTGTATATATTCGACTATAAGTCGAGAAATATATCCCCCAAAATGGACTCCAAAATCATGGGTTGACTTATATACAGGGCAATAAGTTAATACTGCTTATAAAGTTCCTAAAAGAAGTGCCCACCCTTCTTTCATAGCCAGGGATCTTTAAACAGCTTCCTGTTTCAGTCCCCCTCCCCGTGCTCTCCTCTGTATGTGTTATCCCTCAGCCTTCCTTCATAGCTAGAGCTAACAAGAGCTGCTGAGACAAGGGAGAGAGAGAGAGAGATTGCCTCCCTTTTGTTTGAGTCCTTGCGTGCTCGCCAATCTCTCTCTCTGTGTCTTATCCCTCAGCCTTCCTTCGTAGCATAAACAGCTGGTGGGGCAAGAGGGAGAGAGAGAGAGAGAGAGAGAGAGAGACAGTATGCCAAGGCTTGTACCCCATTTTGCAAGCCATGAGCCTTGGAAATTCTGGGAGTGAACAGAAGAGAGAGAGATCTCTACCCCATTTTGCAAGTCACGAGCCTTGGAAATCCTGGGGGGAAGGATCATAGAATCGTAGAGTTGGAAGAGACTGCAAGGGCCAATCCAATCCCCTGCCATGCAGGAAATCACAATCAAAGCATCCCTGACAGATGGCCATCCAGCCTCTGTTTGAAGACCTCTAAGGAAGGAGACTCCACTACACAAGGGAGTTTGTTCCACTGTGGAACAGCCCTTACTGTCAGGAAGTTCCTTCTAATGTTGAGGTGGAATATCTTTTCCTGTAGTTTGCATCCATTGTTCCGCGTTCTAGTCTCTGGAGCAGCAGAAAACAAGCGTGCTCCCTCCTCAACATGACATTCCTTCAAATATTTAAACAGGGCTATCATATCACCTCTTAAACTTCTCCAGGCTAAACATCCCCAGCTCCCTAAGTCCCTTCACCATTTTAGTCACCCTCCTTTGGACATGCTCCAGTTTCTCAATGTCCTTTTTTAATTGTGGTGCCCAGAACTGAACACAGTATTCCAGGTGGAGCCTGACCAAAGCAGAATAGAGTGGCACTATTACTTCACTTGATCTAGACACTATACTTCTATTGGTGCAGCCTAAAACTGCATTGGCCTTGTTAGCTGCCGCATCGTACCGTTGACTCATGTTCAAGTTATGGTCTACTTGGGCTCCTAGATCCTAGAGAGAGGGGAGGGGGTCTATATTCCATTTTGCAAGCCATGAGCCTTGGAAATCCTGGAGGTGAGGAGAATAGAGAGAGGTCTGTACCCTGTTTTGCAAGCCTTGGAAATCCTGGTGGTAAAGGGAGGGGGAAGTGTGTGTGTGTTTGTGTTTGTGTGCTGAAGTTTATTGTTTGTGTTTGTGTTTGTGTGCTGAAGTTTATTTCCCCATTTTGCATGCTGATACTGTGACCCTTGGGAAAGGTCCGAAGAGGGAGAAGAGTGGTGCTTGGTTTAATTCTATTCTCATATTTAATTCTAATTTTCTGGGCATGCAAGTAAATGAAAATGGCAGGGTATCATATTTATTACATTATTAAAATGCTGTCCATCTTCCAAGGGGCTCAAGAGTGGTATATATGACCTCCCCCATTTGGTCCCCACTCAGTTTAGGCTGAGAGAGACAACGGCTGACCCAATGTCACCCAATTAGTTTCATGCTCATTTGGCGTTTTGATCTGAATCTCACTAGTCCTGTTTCAGCACTCTATTGCACCATACTGGTTTTTTATGACTGCATCTGAGATCCAGGAACTGAGTAAAACTTCCAGAAACTGAGGTAACAAAGTTATGATACTCGTGTATTATCATTTTGTTTTGCATTTGTAGTCAAGAATACTGAAAATGGAAGAAGGAGTAAAATTAGACTGGGCCACAGCTGAAGCATTAGCTTTTGGTTCCCTACTCTGTCAAGGTAGGCCTTTAAAGCCATCAGATTACTCCCAGGATTGTGTAGATCTTGAGGTTAGCAAAATAAATATGAAGAAGTTTACTATGGTGTATAGGACCCTGACAAAATAGTTTATGATTGAGTTGCTAAATTAATGAGGCCGGCTGTGCATACCATTTACCATGAACATCCAAGTATTTCTCACACTTTGGAAAGCATCACTTGATCTGCTCTTTTCAATGAATTTCTGTTGGTGAAGCAGTACCCAGGTCCTTGAATTGCTTTGAATTAGTGGACTGATCCATTAAAAATATGGGTTCAGATCTGATTTGTATTCCTTAGGGTTTTTTGTTTTTGCTTTTTCCCCCCCTTTCTGGTTCAGACACTTAACTTTTATAAATAGTTTGATAGTAGGGTTCCCATAATTGGGGGCTGAAAATCCTGTCCCATATAGGAACAACGTGAGATGTCCCAAATCTGTATTTCTTGACCTGGTGGGAGTAGAAAGAACAGACACAATCCTTGCTCACAGCAGACTGACCTCCTGATCATTTAGTATGCAGCCAAATGCTCTCAAATAACATACGAAATACTGCAGGGGGGTCTGTCTGATGAGCCTGGTTGGCACATGCTTTCCCTACTCTCAGCTTTCCAGGCTCAGGAAGTTGAAGTGACACAAGGCAGGCCTATGTAAAGCTTGCCTCAACTCTCACAAGAAGAGGACCTCTTATTCTGGACTCCCATTAGATTAGAAGTGCTACGAGAACCCAGAATTTGTATGAGAGGCCCTCATACAGGCTTGATTCACGTGTCCTGGCCAATCTTGAGCTGGCTTGGCAACCAGGAGGACTGTAAAATACACTATATTGCTGCATTCCAAACTTGGCAACCTATTGATAGCCAGTTCATCTAATATGAAACAATTCAGATACATTTCACAAAGATAATGGCAGGCTTTCACAGCATGTAACTTACCAAGCACCATCAGTTATGTATGGTAACCTGCCAAACATTCCATGTTGAGGTGCTTGACCACTTTGCCCAGAATGCAGTCAACATTCATGAAGGCTTTGGGATCGGAGAAGAGAGGAAGATTGGAGTCCACATTGTACTGACAGTTAGAAGCTTTTAATTTGTGAAAACAACAATTTATCATATTTATGTCTTAAACTTTCTCCAAGGATCTCTGAATGAAGTGAATGAGATTTATTTCATTTAAATGTCACACCATTCTTGAGAAAGAAAGTTGAGAGGACTGACTTGCCAAAAGCCATCCACTGAGTTGAGTGGTTATGGTAACTCAGACCTCTCCTGTCCTGTTGAATACTATTCACAACTTAACTTTACTGCCTCTAAACCATTAGTAGGAGAAGAAACAAGTTAAGTTGGCTCCATATAACCAATATAAACATTTATTTTGTATAAAATGCCCTTCAGATTAATTGGCAGTGCATCCAAGGAAGAAAATTTGGAACACTCAGCATTAGTTTAGTGGTTACAATACTGGATTAGGATGTATGAGATCTAAGTTCAGATCTCTGTGAAACACATCAGGTGACCCTGGGCCAGTCAATGTTAGCTGGGCCTACTTCACAGAGGAGATGTGAAAACAAAGTGTGGAGGAGAACTGAGCTCTTTCACGGAAAGGTGGGATATAAATGTAAGCACTATAAATTAAAAAATAAATAAAGAATTATTTCACAAAAAAAGGAGTAAACAAATTTGACCTCGAAATCTGAATGGAAATCAACTTTAATTTAGAGAGAGAGCACGACTGGGAGGAGAGGCAGTTGGGTTGTTATACAGTTTTCAATTATTTTGTTTGTACAAAGGTTTCAACATTCGGCTGAGTGGGCAAGATGTTGGTAGAGGAACTTTCAGCCAGCGACATGCAATGTTGGTTTGCCAAGAGACAAGTGAAACCTACATTCCTTTGAATCACATGGCAGAAGATCAGGAAGGCTTCCTTGAGGTAAAGTTATTTTTTTAAGGTATGATAACACCTTAATGTTGTATGTTTCAATCATATATACATTTAATAAATATCATTGCATTTTATAGATTTCTGACTAGACATATGTTTGAGTCATGTTGAGAAATTTTGTTGTTTTTCCTTCTGAAATACAACCTTCACGTCATATGGCTTCAGTGATACTGAAAAAACCCGAAGGGCCTATTCAGGTCTAGAATTTAAGCCCATTATCATGCCAGGTTTCCAAGGCTGGGACCCCAAAGTGTGTGCCCCCCATTTCCAACAGACTAATCTATCTATCTATCTATCTATCTATCTATCTATCTATCTATTTATTGTGTCATTGTTCTCCCAATCCTATATACATCTATTAGTGTGTAGGTCCTATGGAGTTCAACTGAGTTTATTTCCAAGTAGTCATGTTGAGAATTGTAACCTAAGTCTATTTCTGCTGTAACTTTTGTAGGTGTTGACATTGATGGTAATTTAAAAATAATTGGATTTTGGATGCACATCTACTTTCTGGGTAATTATTAATTCTCATGTTCTTTTTCTCTTAGGTGAGCAATAGCCCCCTCTCAGAAGAAGCAGTGCTTGGATTTGAGTATGGAATGAGTATTGAAAGCCCCACCTTGTTGCCCATTTGGGAGGCTCAGTTTGGAGATTTCTTTAATGGTGCTCAGATAATATTTGATACATTTATCTCTGGAGGTGAGATTCAAATGCCCTGTCTAATATTTTTTCAAAATCATTTTATTAAAATTAATTATCCTGCCAAAATACCCAAGGATACATTTACATGTTTGTTTGTTTTCTAAATTTATTTATTTATTTACTTCATTTATATGCCACCTTTCTGCCGGGGCTGCCTCCCAAGGCAGCTTCCAGAAATAGCAAATTTAAAATGTTTACAATAATAATAATAAAAAAATCCTCACATTACACACAATAAAGCCTTACAGTCAGTTTTAAAACTGACTCACTGCTGCTCTTCCTAGTATCTTATTATTTCAATCTCTTTATTTTCATGTTGCTATCTTATTTGATTTGGTTTAATACATTTTATGTCTTTGTAGTCCTCCTCATGTGCATTTCTGAAAAATTGTGAATTGCAATATTGTGCTTTGGGGGACTTTCTGAAGTTGTATGTATAGTTCTTTGAATTGTTTGGAAAACACTGAATGCCAATAAAATTTGGCTTCTGTGTCTTTAGTTAGATAAACAATGTTTTCTTTTCCTTTCTGTAGGAACTGCAATTTGACAATCATATCAAGTGTCTGGAGAGACTTCAAATGAAGTTGTCTGTCATGAATGACAGAAAGTGTTAATATGTCATTTTGCAATCTAAAATGTTGCAGTCTTTCTATTTTTCCCCCCTCCTTCTTACTTGATTCTAGGTGAAGCAAAATGGCTTCTGCAGAGTGGAATAGTAATTCTTCTTCCTCATGGCTATGATGGTGCAGGACCAGAGCATTCTTCTTGCCGAATTGAACGATTCTTGCAGGTAGCCACGTATATCATGATGTACAAGGATATAACATACAGGTGCCTTCCAGAGAGTCTGTCCCATTGAATATTGAATTACATCCTTGGTGGAGAAGCTGCAGGCTTGAGCCAACTTTGTATGTTGTGTAGCCAAAAGATTTTATGTGGGGAAAGAGTTATTGTTTGGTGATAGCAGAGCCAAATCTGGAAATCTGTTCCAAGTGTGATCTTAATCAGCCCATTAGATGTTAAAACAAAATGAGGTGGATTGAAAAGGATTCCTGTAACTTGGATGTGCAACAAAATGCCATCGTTTGGTGTGCTTTTTTCATGGTAACAGTGAGCCAGCTAGCTCAGGATACATCAGCTACCATACTGTGCTGTCTCTTGAGAGTGTTCTGTCCTAGTAGCTGGCATTTTCTCTCCCCGCGCCCGCCGCCTAAGTTATGTATTGATCTCTTGTGTGATATGTACAGGGATAACCATTTGGTAAATGCTTTGCTTTTACCATGTACACTTTCTGTGATAGCTGGATGGAGCTTAATACATTAACTTTGGATTCTACCAATATTAACTTCAGGCTGATAGGCCACCCCTTGGTTGTGTTATTGTGTGCCTTTAAGTTGTTTCTGACTAAGGTGAATCTATCCCAGGGTTTTCTTGGCAAGATTTGTTCGAAGGGGTTTTGTCTTGGCTTTTTTCTGAGACTGAGAAAATGTGACTTGTCCAGTGAGTTTCCAAGGCCTAGATTCAAATCCTGGTCTCCAGAGTCTTAGTCCAACACACAAACCACCATGCCATGTGGCTTTACACCACCACAAATACAGAAAATTATACATTGGGTACACATTCCCATCAACATCAATCATAACTGGTTTTTTAAAAAAAATCAGTGGCAGTTTAAAGCTTTTGTTTGTGTGTGTGGCTACATATGCTAATAAAAGTGCTGTGGGCCATAATTACATACACAACCATTGCTCTTCTATGATCCCTGACAGTTCACATTTCCCCCGCTTATGGTAGTTTGCAGATTATTTCAATCTAGTAAAAATTCATTAAAATATTATATGCTTTAGACAATGCCTTTTTATTTATTTTACTTTTATAATTATTAATTTATTAATTATATAATAATTAGTTGTACTCCTCACTTCAGATGAGATCAAGTTGGCAAAAATCCCTGTCTTACTTTAATGTCATAACTAACATGAAATACAACAATCTGAGGGTGGCCAGCAGAAAGAAGTTCAGCTGCTGAGTTTCATGACTGAATGGGGACTAGAACATGGCTCGGTCTACCATGCTGGCTCTTAATGACATATTATCAGTTACCAGCCTTTTTGGCAAGGGTGCAGCAAGTCCAGTGAATAAGATAATATCACTCTAGTGGTGCAGTCAGAGACATACACCTTTTGTTTTGTTGGGTTTTGCCTCTAGTCAGCTGCTCAATGAAGCAAACAGCAGCAGTGTGTGAGAGAGATAAGACTGGCTATGCTTTAGCCCACGGAACCTAATGTCTGTGCCACAGTTTGGTTCAATAAAGGTGGTGATGTTGCATTGTCAAAGCTGACATTTTCCATGCTATTTCTTGGTTAACACAAAAATGAATATGCAAATGCTGATAAAAGCAAGAATGACAATCTTGTCTAGAGTGTTTTTTTAAATGTCCTTCTCTGATATAATATTCTCCTGAATTGCCTCCAGCTGAAAAAAGAAATCCCATATTTATTGAGTCTCATGAAAATGTTTAAGATTTTGTCAGAGCTCAGAAAAATAACTTTTGGGGACTAGAGCTCCTAGAACTCTGGCCAGGCTCCTGGGAAATTCTGAGCACTGTAGCCCCAAAATGTAACATTTCCAAGCTCTAGCTTTTGGCCCCTTGTGCTGGTAATAACAATAGCAGTTACATTTCTATACCACTTCGTACTGAACTAAATAGACTAAGTGGTTTACAACATGTAAGCTAATTGCCCTTCAACAAGCTGGGTACTCATTTTAGCAACCTGTGGAAGAATGCAAGGCTGAGTCAACCCTGGAGCCCTGGAATCAAACTCACAACCTTGTGGCTGCTGTACTGGCATTTAACCACTGCACCATCAGGCCTCCTGTGTTGATGACTTCTTGTTGTTTTATTAATAGGGTTTTGTTTTTGTTTTTTGCATTTTTGCAGATGTGTGACAGTTCAGAGGAGGGAGTTGATGGTGACCATGTCAACATGTCTGTTGTACATCCAACAACCCCAGCACAATATTTCCACTTACTCCGTAGACAGATGGTCCGAAATTTCCGGAAACCACTAATAGTTGCTGCTCCCAAAATTCTCCTCCGGTTGCCCGTGCGTAGAAATAATTTCTGCTTTGATTTTTCACCCCCATTTGCTTCCATTCCATGTATTTTATAAAATATATGTATTAGCACAGTGGGGTGGGTGCAGCTGCTTTGTCCCTTCAACTCATGTAGTTCCCATAACATATTTAAGTATTTTATTTCATGTGGCTCTACACCAGAAAGATTCCCAGAATGACTTACAGATCAGTCAGAGGTAGTCAGTCATGCTGTCAGGCTTGGACTATAAAAGGAATGTCATAAAGAAAAGGAAGACGTGAAAAGGCAAATTTCATAGGGTTTTTTAAGGCAAGGATTACCCAGGGATGGCTTTGCCAGTTCCATTCTTTGAAATACAGCCTACAACACCTGGTATTTGTTGATGGTATTCTATCCAGGTGCTAACCAGAGCTGACCCTACTTCCAAGATCAAACAGGATCAGGTGTCTTTTTTTAGGCTGGTGAATTCAGCCTAAATTCTTAAACATTGCAGTTATTATAGCATACACCTGAGATAGGAGGAGTCCTGGTAGCCTAGGGGAATTGATACTGCTAGATGATAGTTGGGGGAGATGAAGTGATAATAGTAACTGATCTCACAACAGAGTTGGTGGAATAGCCATATGGGTGAAGAAGCCATTCAGATAGGAGTCAGTGATGTTGTTTATTCCTCACAAATATTCCTGGATGCAGGAATATGGTTACCTGTCTTGTTTCCTTCGCCTGTATGTCACTGGAACATAATTGGAGGACGCTAGAAGGACATGGTGGCTCAAGTGGTTAATACACTTGTAGCGGGGACTCTAACCCCACCAGACCGGGAGAGGTCCTTGAGCTATCCAGCACAAAGAAGAAGTCAGAAGTCCGAGATGGTCCAGGTTAAAACGCTTTATTTCTGCGCAGGGCGACAGCACGCCTGAATGGCGATACCAAGACTGCCGCAACCCCCCCTTGTTTGAGTTACATACTTATACATTTTCTACCTCTGTCTGTGTCTAGCGTAAGCCAATAACAGAAGCAGAATAGCCAATTCCTAATTTGGGTTATACTTCCTACTCAGTCTTGCGGTGATCAAGAATTGTTAAAAAAAGATTCAAAAGTTCATGAGCAGGTTTCAAAATTTTGCTAGCGAGATAACCAGGTGTCTCTGCAGAAACTGCTAATTGTCAAAAATAGCTTTGTGGTTAAGCTACATGAAACCGATAGGGGAGGGGGAGAGCAAAGAGCAGAATTGCCAATAGTCTTGCTGTTCAAGTAAAGCATTGCTGTTTAAGCAGAGCTTGTCTACGTGGCATTTCTAGCCTTTGTTCTTATTTCTTAGCATGATCGTAGCCATTTTATATTTATAAACTTCAAACCTCTCACACTGACTCTGTTGATTGCAAGATCGGCAGATTGGGTTTGAGGCCTAGATGCCACATGATGGGGTGAGCGCTCCCATCACTAGTCCAGTTTCTGCCAACCTAGCAGTTTGTAAGCATGCAAATGCAAGTAGATAAATAGGTTCTACTTCAGTGGGTAGGTAAACAGCATTCTGTGCAATATTGCTGGCCACATGATCACAGAACAGTCTGACAATGCTGGCTCTTCAGCTTAGTAATGGGAATGAGCACTGCCCCCTATGGTCGGACATGACTTGACAACCTTGTCAACGGGGTATGCCTTTATCGTTACCTTTTAAAAAGAAGCAAGTCTGACATCATTGCAATAATACCTACAAGAATTTTATACTGTATTTATCTGCATAAACTAAATGTTACTTATTCTTATGTATATAACTTTTTACTTAAAGTAATTGTAATGGCCATTGGGCAAAAGTAATAAAACCTTACTGGTTGATTTATAAAAAGCTAATCTGTATTTTAGTCTTTTAAATTTCATGTTTCCTCTAACCCATCCCTAAATCAGTTATATAGAAGACTACAATTTAAAAATGTTACTTTTTTGGGACTACAGCTCCCAAAATTCTCCTTTCCATGACTAGCAGTCCTGCTGTTTGGGGATTCTGGCAGTATCAAAAAATAATGTTTGTAAGCTCTGTGAAAGACCCATAAGAAATAAAGTACATTTATATGTGTGTGCTTAGGATCTGGGTGTTGGATATAACCCTATTTTTCTGAGTTTCATCTCCTTGTATATTCTTCTTGCCCAAACTGGCATTTGTAGCACCAGAAGAATGCTTTAAACAACAACTTAGTTTGTTTCTCTTTCCCACTCTGTTCAAAATTCTCTTCTAGTACATCTTTAATAACTTTAATAACTATTCATTCTGTAGGCCAATCACAAGGCCAATCTGTAATTCAGTAGACTTAACAGTAGCAGAAATTTAATCTGGGAGCACAATTTTCCCCACAATGCCTGTTTTGTGGCATCTTTGAATATTAATCAATATTTATATTTTTAAAAATCTCAGCAACCATTGTAAGGGAAACATTTTATCAGCTAGTGTTTTTATTGGTTTTTTAAAGTTGAACACAGTTTGCTTTAGACTTCTACAGGTCAGAAGCTTTATGACTATGCATTTGACTACCTGTCTTGAAATATACTTACTACTGTACATACATTTATTCCTCCCCACTGTCCGCCAACACTGTTCATTCTGTAGGCTGCTGTGTCAAGCTTACAAGAAATGGCTCCAGGGACAATGTTCAGACCTGTCATTGGTGATTCAACGGTGGATCCTAAAAAGTAACTTGAAATTGAGTTTTTGCTGTTTTTACGATTTTGTAGTCCAGACAGTTTTGGAAGTCTGACAAGCAGTAGAAGAGCATCATAGCTCATAATGGAGTAAAACGTTTAAGTGTGAGCAAAAGACACACACTTAGTGTGCTCTGTGCCTTTTTGTTGTTCTAGTAAAGGTATCATCATGATGTTTATTTTGGATTTTAGTTGTGTAAATATAAGAATCAACAAGTACTCAATAGCTGGGGGGTAAAAGGTATTTCATGGACTTAATAAGAAGTGAGGGAGAAAAGATCTAGAATTCAGCTTTGACACTACACAATTGGTAGAGATTATCTTGTGAATAACTGGATCACCAGCTGGGACCTAGATTTGTCATTGCCATGTTGTGCTTCCTTGGAGCTACTCATAAAGTGGTGGTCCATACTTGATCCTAGGAGCCAGGAAGCATACTTCCTGAAGGTAGGATGTGGGTGAAAGTGACAGTGTTTGCATGGCTATCGCTTTATCTATGCAGAAACCTCTGCATGTTGACTTCCAAGCATGGACCTTTGTAATAGATAATGGGCATCTTTTTTTTCTATGGATGACAGCAGAATCATTTGCTGTATCTCATATTTATATGCTACCTCTCCTCCAAGATGTTCAGAGCTACATTTTAATCTCACAATAACCCTAATAAGGGTTACATGTTAGGCTAAGGGAGTACTTAGGGACACCTAGTGAGGTCTGTGAACAGCAAGGATATTGAATATGATACTGAATCTGGGTCCATACCAAGTAGCATTTATTTACTCATGCATTCCCTTTATATCCCATATTCCCTCCAACTATCTCAGAGAAATATTCATAGCTCTGGCCATCCTACTTTATCCTTACAACTCTGTAAGGCAAGTCAGATTGAGTGGCTCAGGGTTATAAAGTGAATTCCATAGCTTAGTCGGAACTAGACCCTATATCTTCCAAGTCCCAATTTCATCCATTGGATCACATTGGCATTATACTATCTTACGTTGTTTTTTTAGTTCAAAAACAGGTAATGAGACAAAAAATTGACATAAGATTAAATGCATTTTTAGGAATTGTGCTTCCTGAGCAATTAAATCTTGTTTGTATTAACACCATTGTCTTTGGCTCGACGGACTTAAAATTTTTGCAATCTTTCTTCCTTGTAGTGTCAGCAGAGTGGTCCTTTGTTCTGGGAAACATTACTATGCTCTGGCTAAACACCGGGAGACGCTTGAAGAAAAGAAGCAAAATACTGCAGTAATCAGACTAGAAGAGCTGTGTCCTTTCCCATTAGATGCTTTGCAGCAAGAAATGAACAAATTTACAAATGCCAAAGGTTGGTGCTCTGTAATAGGACTAGGTCAAAACCTGATTATGGAAGTTTTGCGCTGCCCTGCTAATGTACTGTACTTTGTACACATTTGCATACATGCTTTCAAATGTGGCACTAATAAGATTTGTTTATGGTTATGTTTCCTAAACCTGAAGAATATACTGAAGAAGTTTCTTCCCCTTCCACAATCAGAATTCAGTGAGAAGCCTCAAACTATTGTTCCACTTCCCTGAGAGTTGAAGGCAGTTTCTGCTATATCTAATCAGTAATCAAAGATACTGAGGACTCCTTACCCACTCTAGCTGATGCTTTCAGGAGCCATCTGATTTCTGGAAAAGCCAGATGGGAGTACTGTGCTTCTTCACTTTCCATGTTTTTTGTTTGTTTGTTTGTGGGGTGAGGAGATAATGCTTCTTGCTAGTGTTCTGAAAATATGATCTCAACTGATTCACCAGAATACCTGCAATGATCTAACATAAGCACTCTGATTTCTTCTGCAGCATTTATCTGGAGTCAGGAGGAGCCACAGAACATGGGTCCCTGGACATTTGTGTCCCCAAGGTTTGAGAAGCAGCTGGCCTGTAAGGTAAACATTCATTGAAATTGGTAGTACTGTAAAATGGGAGTTAAGTGAATCTATATATCTGAAATCAATTCTGGTTGTCTTTGCTTTCATAATGATCTAAAAGCACATGAGTCGGTAACCTTACTCAAGCTAGGTTGGCATTTTGCAGGTTCCTGGCAAGGAGACAACTTGAGAACCCTACATATGCTGGTTTTTGTTCCATTATGAATTGTAGAGAATAATTAAAAGGAATATTTTTTTTTTACTTATCTATGCACCTTATTATGGAAGTATCTATAGGTAATGCTACGACTTTTCAGCATTACAGATACTAAGAGCCAAATGTAGTGTGACACAAGTTCTTGTCACACAAATTCATTTTTTTCTCTTTTCTTCTGCCCTTGTCCAAACTGCTGCCTGAAAACAGGTTGTAGATAACTTTCTGCAGCCCCTTGAAACAGGGTTCGAAGGTGCTTGGAGGTGGCAGCAGCAGAGGGGCTGCAGTCTGGTGAAGAAATCCCCTTTCCTCTTTACCCATTAGACATGGGGCTATCCAAAGCTGGACAAAGTCTGCTACTCTCTGTCCACTTATTTTGGGCATAACAGTTAAAAACACACATAAGATTGTGTTGTAAAACATGATTTCCTCTAAACACAGAAATCCCAAATAATATTAAGTTAAAAGAGATCTCTCATTCTGAAAAAGATGGAAATAAGCCACTGGTGTGTGCTTCAGTACCCACTATTGCCAGACATGCTACAAAACTGAGGACCTAAGCTTGCAAATCTGACTCAGGAGTAGGGAATGTCTTCTAATATTGCGCTGAAACAAAGTCACAGCCCAGTTGTTGTTAAGTGCCTTTAAGTCCCTTCCAGTGTATGGCAAATGTATAGGGATTTCTTTGCAAGATTGACTCAGAAGAGGTATGCCATTGCCTCGCTCTGAGGCTGAGAGAGTCTAACTTGCCCAAGGTCACCCAGAAGGTTTCCATGAGTGTGAAAGGATGCAAACCCTGGTGTCCCAGAATCTTAGTTCAAAACTCAAATTACTACACTACACAAATGTGGGGGTGAAACAAACTGGCAAGAAGGTGGGGGGGGGGGGCTTCAAGCTGCCGCTTCTGAAGACTGCAGCATCTAAACACTGTGCACTGATGACGCCCTGAAGGCATCCTTTATGGGCCATCCATAGACTCATGGATCCTTTTTTATCTCTTTCATAGCAGTCATAGTTTCACAATATTTACAAAGGATGCAGTCTCATACACAGTTAAGCTATTTTAAGTCTGCAGTCCTAAAATCAACTACAAGGGAATAAGATCCATTTGTGCAATGTGATTACTACTATGTGGGTATGCATGATGACTAGAATAGGGTTTAAACAACTTGTATTCAGGATTGCTGTCTGAATGGTTATCAGACAATTATTAACCAGTAACTTCATCTTAATCAATGATCTTTACGACTTAATTGCAGCTCCATCTTGTAAGCAGACCAGCCCTACCAGCACCTGCAGTTGGCATTGGAACACTACACCAAAAACAACAGGAAGATCTGCTCGCCAAAACATTTGCTTGAGATCTATGTACCTTGCAATTTTGTAGAGTTTTTAAGAAAGATCATGCAAGCAAGAAGATTGATAAGCTTGAACTTGCTTTTGAGGTGTGCTGCTTAAAATCATTGGATGCAATTCACCCAAAGTTTAAATGGTGTTTAAACCTCATTCCATGCTATGGAAATGAATGGAACTGGATCTCCTCAGCTGAGGTTTGCTCCCTCATAAATGTGATTTAAATACAAAATGTTTAAATTGGGGAAAAAAAACCTTTATAAATCCCCTTAAAGCCAAGACTACACCTATGGTGTTTTCCCACAGATCAAGTATCTGTTTTATTTGTGTTCTGTTGAGGTAATAGCAACCTTTGGGGCATGATTTAACTTAGAAAAACTGGTGTGTGAATGTGTGTATGTTAAAGACCTTGTTCTCCAATATCAAAGATCCAACTGTGTTTACAGTAATGAATCCTATTTATTGGTTTCAATTAGATCAGACCCATAAAATCTTTTTGGGTGAGTCAACCTATAGGTAGAGCCCATTGATTCAATGGGTCTACTCTAATTGGACTCAAGAAGGCCCAAGTGCCTAGCAGCTGCCTTAACTTTAAAAATAATTATAATAATAATCAGATAATAGAATTAGAGATCTCCCATACCATTTATACTTGGTTTTTAATATTCAAAGATTCCTGTCTGTTGCATTCTGTTAACAGGCATAGTGAAATGAAATGAAATTTCTGTTTAAAGGACATTCACGTTTTTCAAGCTACTGCTTTTTAAGATGGGTAGGAAGAGATCGGGGTAAATATATGCCACTGTAATAAAAACTGAAATTTCGGGGTCACTAAGTCTTAAGTGCTTTTATGTTTCTGTCTACCATATACACTTGACTATACGTTGACTTCATGTATAAGTCGATGGCAGGTTTTGGGGGGCAAAATTAAGGATTTTCAAATGATCCTTGGGTAAGTCGAGGGTAAAACTTAGGGACATACAACATTCTTGTCTTTTCTAGCGAACCCACGCTTTCTCATGATGTGGCCAAAGCCTTGGCTTCCGGGGAGATTTCCGGTGGTGTCTGCTCAGAGACCCATTTGTTTGTCTTTTTGTCCGTCTATAATATCCTCAGCACGCTCCTCCAGCAACACGTCTCAGATTACTGTATATACTCGACTATAAGTCGACCTGATGTATACATCGATGGCAAGTTTTCAGGTCGAAATTATGGATTTTGATATGACCCGTGGATAAGTCACAGATAAAATCTAGGTGCATGTAACAAAGGATGTAAAGGACAATGCAAAGGAAAACAATGCCAAAGAACCTACAAAATTATGGCAGGCATAACTGTTTTGGCTCCTACTAAAGGCTGGATGGAAGAGAGAATAGAAGTGTGAGATACCTCCGGCCCAGTCCTCATGGTGGCATCCCCCCTATTCTCAAAGTGACTGTCTGTCTGTCTGTCTGTCTATCTATTTATCTCCCTATCTATCTATCTATCTATCTATACAAACCTCATGGCAGAATACACCCTGAATGCCTGACTGAAGGTGGATTCTGACAAGAGGGAGGTCAGTGCTTCCAGGACAAATTGCACTCTTGCCTTTCACCAAGGGATGGTTTCCTTTTTAATAAGAGTTAACGTATGGAATTGACATTGGCCCATGGATAAGTCAGCTGAGGTTTTTGGGGTCAATTTTTGACTAAAATATCTAGACTGATACATGAGTATATACAGTAGGCTTTAATGACCAGATTTCCAAGCATCCCAGTAAGCAGGGTACAGCTGGTGCCCCGTATCCACAGGTTTTGCATCCACAGCTTGAAAATGCCATCCTCAAAAATAGTTTCCAAGTAATGTTATAGTTGGGAACTATAAGATTGGTTTTTTAGACTCTTTACATCAGTGGTTCCCAACCTTCCTAATGCCGCAACCCCTTAATACAGTTCCTCATGTTGTGGTGACCCAAACCCATGAAATTATTTTCATTGCTACTTCATAACTGTAATTAAATAGGTGTTTTCCAGTGGTCTTAGGCAACCCCCATGAAAGGGTCATTCGACCCCCAAAGGAGTCCCGACCCACAGGCTGGGAACCACTGCTTTACATGCTCTGCATATAGTCTAAGTAGCTCTGTGCATCCTCTAGCAGATTTTCTACTCCTGTTCCTTGGTGACATGTATTCTAGTTTTCATCTGTTAAATGTTTGAGGTTGTGCAAATGTATGTCATCGCCAGGCTAAAGAGCAGTCCCATACCCTCCAACATTTGACATATGAAAACTAGAACATGTGCGGCCAAGATGGTAAAAGTTATTAATGAGGAAGAAGATACAAGCTGGAGAAGTTGCAGCCGTTTGCTTTTGCCTAAGCCTTCTGGGAAGCGCAAGATCCCCCCTGTGCCCTCCCTCCCTGTTGAGTTGCATACAAACTACTTTTACACTTTGAGCTCAATTTGAAGCAACTGCAGCAAGCTGAGGCAAAGTGGGAGGAAAAGACAGAAACTGGGACATTTGAAAAGCAGATGAACAAGTGAAATAGCAGAGTAGTCTGGACATCCCTGCCAAATTGGACAGTCGGGGGGTATGCAATCCTACTCTTATTGGACAAGAGAGACAAATCACAATTCCCCAGGGCTTCATTCATCCTGCATAATTAACTATGGCCTGTTACAGACTGCCAAAGTAAAGCTGCTTTGGGTCTCTGGAGGTATGCTATTTAAATGATGCATGCATCCTAAGAATCCGGAGGCTGCACCAAAGCTGCACTCCAGTGCTTAGGAATGGAGTGTGGCTTTGGTGCAACCTCCGGACTCTTAGGACCCATGCATCATTTAAATAGCACACCTCCAAAGAGACCCAAAGCAGCTTTATTTTGGCACTCTGGAACAGGCCTATAGTTCCTTAACTGACAGGATCCTATGTAACCCTGGGATTTGTAGTTTGATGACGCACTAGAGCTCTCTCTCTAAGCATTCTGGGTATACCTCCCTAAAGTACACACCCCAGGATTCAACATATCTTGCCATGGGAGTTAAAGTTGTGTTAGTGTAGTAATCATGTTGTGTTAAAGGAACCAAGGCCAGTTGTATCACCTCTTAATTTCCTGACTTAAAGGATGGGGAAGAAGAATGTGTGTGTATAATTTTCAGCTGCAAGGTCCATCAGCTCCTTTCTGCTCCCTTTTGCTAAAGCTTTATACATTTCAACCTGACCCACTGCCACATTTTCTATACCAAAAGGCCTCAGCCTCCTATTTAGAGAGGGCAGGGAAGGTGGAACAGCCTTCGCCTGGGATTGAGGTGGTGCAAGGTTAGGCTCCAGGTGAATGGAAGGGATGGATCCTCTGGCCAAATGTCAATGGGGATGCTTTGATGGAGAGTTCCTGCATGGCAGAAGGGGGTTGGACTGGATCAGGGCCCTTGGGTTTCTCTTCCAGCTCTATGATTCTAGTATAAAGGTGCCAGAATAGTTCAGACAGTTAACAACGAGAGAGAGAGAGAGAGACAGTGTGTGAGTGGCTGGTGCCTTGAAGGAGGGTCGCCATGTCGACACACAACCCCCTCTGGGTGACTCTATATTTTCATGGCTCTATAATAGGGCCGCGCCCGTCGCGCCGAAAATGGCGTCACTGTGACGTAATTGCGTCCGCGCCCGGCAGCCTGAGAGGCAGGAGGGGACCCTGGCGGAGTGAGAAGAAGCCCAGACCGCCTCCGGGCGCCGTCGCCGCCTCCTCCTCCTCCTCCATCCAGGATGGGGAGTAAGTGGCCGAAGGGAAGGGGAAGGAAGGGGACTGGGCTGGCTCCCTCCAGCCATCCCTGGACTCTCAGTGCCTGCATCCACTCTGGAGACATAACCCAGTTTGGCATGGCTTTAGCTCTCTCCTGGCTCTTTGCTATGGAATTCTGGGAGTTGGAGTTTGTTGAAACTCCAACTCCCAGAATTCCATAGCAAAGAGCCAGACAAAGAGTTAAAACGCTACCAAACCGGGTTATGTCTCCAGAGTGGATGCAGGCACTTTAGGCTATAGCTAAGAGTCCAGGTCCAAAAGGTACTGCAGAAATCATCCAGTTTGAGGCCACTTGAACTGCCCTGGCTCAAGTGCTAGGGAATCCTGGGAACTGTAGTGTTTGTGAGGCATTGAGCCTTCTCCGGGGCCACAATAAACTACTGGACCCAAACAGACAGGCCAAAATAAAGCTGCTTCGGGTCATTTTGGAGGTATGCTGTTCAAATGATGCGTGCATCCTAAGAGTCTGGAAGCAGCACCAAAGCCATTTTCCAGACTGGAGCGCAGCTTTGGCGCGGCTTCCGGACTCATAGGACGCATGCAGCATTTAAACAGCCCACCTCCAAAGTGACCCGAAGTAGCTTTATTTTGGCCTGTCTGTTCGGCGGTGTCCCTACAGTCCCCAGGAATCCCTAGCACTGAGCCAAGGCAGGTAAAGTGGTCTCAAAGCGGATGGTTTCTGCAGTGCGTTTTGGACCTCAGGCACCGCTCAGGGGCTTTGAGAATCAAATCTTGGTTTTTAAAAGTAATATACCAGTGATAGGAGGTTACCATAA
>NC_056526.1:89650582-89684129 GCF_019175285.1 Sceloporus undulatus
ATTATTATTATTATTATTATTATTATTATTATTATTATTATTATTATTATTTATATAGCACTGTAGATTTGCAGGTAGTCTCAAAGGTGTTTGAGGAAAAGATACTGGCAGATCTGTAGAGAAGATGCAGTGAGAAGCTGTCAGGAATTTGTACAAAAATGTGCTTGGAAAAGATGGGCGAAGTTTAGGAGTTTAGATGTTCTAGATCAGTGATGGTGAACCTATGGCACGCATGCCAGAGGTGGCACTCAGAGCCCTCTCTGTGGGCATATGTGCCGTTGCGCCAGCACAGAGTTTGCCAGAGTTTGTTACTAGAAACCCAGAGGGACATGGCACTTTGTAATAAATAAGTGGGTTTTGGGTTGCAGTTTGGCCACTCGGCCTCCAAAAGGTTCACTATCACTGCTCTAGATGATTATTCAATATCCTGTTACCTTACATCTTCAGTGGTACTGCATTCCCTGGATATTTCTCACCTAATGTCATACATTAGTCTTTCCCATCTTCCTCCCTGTACAACTTATGGTACATCAACACTCACCTGGCTGGACATGCTGACTGGGGCTAACTCCAAAACAACTGGAGATATCGCATAATGGCAGTTCCGGGGAATAGCGGTAGCAGCAGCAAAACTCTCTAGAGTATAGACAATAGATAATAAAAATCATTGGCAGATAGTATTTTTTTCGCCTGTATTGTTGAGCTGTATATATCGCAGCGTGCTGCCTCTTGTGCTGGTGGTTATGTGGGAAGAAGGCAGGAAAATGTGGGAGTGTAAAGTTAAACGTTCTGGACAGAGGTTTTATAATGAATGTGATAAATACATTAAATACAGTCCCTGCTGTTAACCAGAATGAGCGTCGCTGGCCATCTTCGGTGGTCAGAACAAGGCAGTGCCACTTAAGGAGTTCTTTACTTTCTTAATTATAAAGGGTGGCATCATCATTGGCATAACAGATGGACTCCTTCAGCAGGAAAACGCCAGAAACAGTTAAAAGCAACCAGAGGTAAAATGGGTGCTGGTGGCTTTATGGAAATGTGGTCGTGTTTTGTGGCACGTGGAAATAAAAGACACGGTGCTTTGATGCCTCCTGAAATAATAATAATAATTAATAATTTGTTTTATTTATATACCGCTATTCCAAAGATCATAGCGGTGAACAGCAAGTAAGCCAATTAGCACGGATCTGTATGAAAAGGAACCATCAATAAATCAGACTTTCTACACACTAGCTATAGGGTGAATTTATATTGCCTTCAGGTTAACTAAACTGTTGCATTGCCCTCAGTTTCATTTGTGAAAATGTTTTTATTACTGTAGTGAATTTATTTATTTCTGGATAGACAGACACCAATTTTCATGATAAATGGGGCTCTTTGATATTCTGTGCTTCTCGTTTCGGGTTGAGCGACTAATTTTATCGTATCGTACATTATGGATTTTCCTCTCAAATATGTCTTTTCTTTTAACAGTTAAATTTCTAGAAGTTATTAAGCCTTTTTGCGCTGTGTTGCCCGAAATCCAGAAGCCTGAAAGAAAAGTGAGTGCTCATCTTGGGGTATCTTTTGCTTGTACAAGATCAAGCACATTTTGAATAACATTGAAGATCTTTGTGGATTTACCGTACTTACCATATATACCCATGTACCAGTCAACTTCATGTATAAGTTGAGGGCTGATTTTGGGGTCAGAATCATAGATTTTGTTATGAGCCATGGATAAGTCAAGGGTAAAACTTAGGGGCACATAACAAAGGATCTAAAGGGGAAAACATCCCTTCTGTCCCTCTTCCTCCTCCTCTGGACTTCTCCCAACTACCAAACAGGTGCTGAAGGAGAAGGTTTTAACATCAGATTGAAAAGGAAAGGAAGTGGAGTTAAATGGGGTGTTTGGTGGGCAGAGAGATCTGGAGAGAGAGGAGGAGGATGGGGAGAGAAGGTTTTACCATTGGATTGAGAAGGTTAATCACCTCTTTCACACAGACTCCCTGCCTTGGCACCTCTTTCAGAAATCACTGCCGAGGCAGGGGGAGTGGGGCATCAGGCAGAGCTTCTTTCAGGACCTTTCTAAGCAGTGTTATTGTATCGGCCCGTAAATAAGTCGTCCCAGGATTTTAGGTTCAATTTTGGGGCATTATTTTTTTTACTATAGTTGAGTATATATGGTATGTGAAAAGGAGTTTCATTAACACCATGGGTTTATGAATAAACATGCTTAGCAGATTCCTGTAACTACTTGACTTTAGACTATGGGCCCATACAGATGGGCCAAAATAAAGCTGCATCGGGTCACTTTGGAGGTATGCTGTTTAAATGACACATGCATCTTTAAGAGGCCAGAAGCTGCGCTCCAGTCCTTAGAATTGGGAGCATACTTATCAAATTTGCAGATGACACCAAATTAGGAGGAATAGCTAATACTTCAGAGGACAAGATTGAAATTCAAAATGACCTAAATAGACTAGAAAGCTGGGCCAAAGCTAACAAAATGAAATTCAACACGGAGAAATGTAAGGTACTGCACTTAGGGCAGAACAATAAAATGCACAGATATAGGATGGGGGACACCTGGCTGAATGAAACTACATGTGAAAGGGATCTGGGAGTCCAAGTAGACCATAAGTTGAACATGAGTGAACAGTGCAGTGCAGCAGCTAAAAAGGCCAATGCAATTTTAGGCTGCATCAATAAAAGTATAGTGTCTAGAATAGATCAAGGGAGGTAATAGTGCCACTGTATTCTGCTCTGGTCAGGCCCCACCTGGAATACTGTGTCCAGTTCTGGGCACCACAGTTTAAAAAGGATGCTGAGAAACTGGAGCGTGTCCAAAGGAGGGCAACTAAAATGGTGAAAGGTCTGGAAACCATGCCCTATGAGGAACGACTTAGGGAGCTGGGAATGTTTAGCCTGGAGAAGAGAAGGTTAAGAGGTGATATGATAGCCCTGTTTAAATATTTGAAAGGAAGTCATATTGAGAAGGGAGCAAGCTTGTTTTCTGTTGCTCCAGAGACTAGGACCTGGAGCAATAGATGCAAGCTTCAGGAAAAGAGATTCCACCTCAACATAAGGAAGAACTTCCTGACAGTAAGGGTTGTTCGACAGTGGAACACACTCCTTCCTCGGAGTGTAGTGGAGTCTCCTTCCCTGGAGGTCTTCAAACAGAGGCTGGATGGCCATCTGTCGGGGATGCTTTGATTTGGATTTCCTGCATGGCAGGGGATTGGACTGGATGGCCCTTGTGGTCTCTTCCAACTCTATGATTCTATGATTCTTTGACTGGAGCATGGCTTTGGTGTGGCTTCTGGATTCTTAGGATGTCATTTAAACAGCATACCTCCAAAGTGACCCGAAGCAGCTTTATTTTGATCTGTAACTTTACTGACTCTGTTGCTTATTTGGGAAGTCTTCTCTTGGTGATACAGTCTGAATATTTGTAAAAGATGAATGCAACACATTCACAGACCTCTTAGAGCAACTTCTGAGAAGAAGGAAGATACAGTGACACTCTGAAGCCATTTATATTCTTCAAAAATTATGGCGGGTTACAGACGGGCAGGGGAGGACGTCTTGGAGGTGTATTTAGCTGAATGCGGAGCCTCCAGACGGCCCGCCCCGGGGGCGTGCTTCAGGTGTTGGAGCTTCCACACGGGGGGCAGTGAAGATGCCTCACCTGGGTCCGTTTCGGACCCAGAGCTTCCATACCGCCGCCTCGGAGGACGCTGCAAAAAGAGAGGCAGCTTCCTCACGGGCGGCCCAAACCGCGGCTTTTTTTTCTTTTGCCGCATGAGAAGTGCGCAGCTGCGCAGCTACAGCGCTAAGCAGCGGCAGAAAGCCTATGTGCGCATTTAAAGCGCCCAAGCCCCTTTAAACTTTTTCCCTGTGCACTCTAAAGCTAGGCAGGAGTGGTGTGAGATAGCAATGTCCAAACTCTGTCCTTCCAGGCGTTTGGACTTCATCTCCCAGAATCCTAGACCACAGGGCAAGGTGGCTGGGGATTCTGGGAGATGAAGTCCAAACGCCTGGAAGGACAGAGTTTGGAGATTGCTGGTTTGGGGACCAGTGAGCCAGGCATGGTGGGAGGAGAGAACAGGAAGGGTAGAATAGAGTAGATAGGGCTGGGAGGGAACACATGCCCTGGGAGGCGAAATGATGTCTTTAAGGGACATCATGGGACCTAGTGCCTTGTCAGTGCTCCCTGCCCCTTGATCCCAGGCCCTCTCTAGTTGCCCTTTGCCTTTGGGGGCAAGTTTAGAGGGCATCAAAAGGTCTTGGGCACATTCAAGCTCCGGGGTCTCCTCCTCCTCCTCCACCAGCACAGGCTCTGCTCTGGCTGGTTGGCCTGCCGGGACCCTGACACGCTCCCCACTGGTGGCTAGTCTGTTGGGCCTGATGCTTCCATCACTTTTAATGAAAGCATACAGCTCCTTGTAAAAGGGCGGGGGGGGGGCGCCCTTCGTAGTACTTTTTTCTTTTTTTCCTTTGCCGGCTGGCGGATGCGCAGCTGCGCAGTGCTAAAGCAGCAGCGGCAGAAAGCCTATGTGCGCATTTAAAGTGCCCAAGCCCCTTTAAACTTTCCCCCCCGCTCTGCCCAAAAACAATGGTGGTCTCCTGCCAGCTGGTGATCAGCTGGTGTTGGCATCCTTGTCCACTTGCACGTTGCCAATGTCACCAGCATCATAGATGCCTCCTCTCCTTTGGTCCCCTCGCTCCTGCTGAATCTGCAATGCGCAGCCACAGCTGTCTCCGCTTCCACCGCTGTCCCCCTGCCATCTCCCCTCACCTCCCTTGTACATATGTCAATATTTACAGTTTTAGCGTTTTTTATTGTTAGGTGAAAATGGCAGAGGAATGTGTGTAGGGGTGCACTTTAAAGTCCAAACTTTCCAAGCAGTGCATGCGTACATGTTGCTCTAGGGTTAGGGTTAGGGTTAGGGTTACGAGGCTTAAAATGCGCCGCAGCTGTGCCGCAGCTTCCACAGCTGCATGGCAGCGGACGTTGCAATTAAAGCTTGGCTGCAAACCGCGCATGTCCCGGGAACCCGACCCATTATGCGACGCAGCTGACACGGAGCTTTTAAACCGGCAACTTATATTTGCGGCGTAGCAATTCTGATGTATCGGTGCAGCAGCTTACAGACGGAGCTGTGCAGGAACGCCGCAAATCAAAAAGAAGCGGAAAAAAGCAGCACCTTTTTAATGCCGCTTCTTCCCGCGGGGGGCGTGTTCATGGCGGCATTCAGGTAAAGCCCGTCTGAAGGCTCTACCTTCATGACGTCATGAGTACATCCCTTTTTGCCCGTCTGTAACCCGCCTATGTGTTCTTTTTGAGAACTTGTATGGTCATTGTTCATTAAATGTCCCTCTTCTCCTTGTTACTTTGCTGTAGCTTAAGGGACAAAATCTAGCATATATCGGTAGCACCTAAGGCTTCAGCTGTATTTATCCCTTAGAGCAAGTTCCATTAAATTCCATCAGATGGATTTCTTAGTAGACATGCCTAGGATTGTTCTGCATCTTTCACTGAAAGTAATGGAACAAGCATTTAACTTTACTTATGATTAGGAACAGGTTCTGATGTCCATTGGTACACAGCAACAGAGTACACAAAAAGCCCTTTATTCTGTGCTACTTGTAAAATTTCTTCTGATCCAGAAGATGTACATGTTATCTCTCTGCGACTAAAGCTTGTTAATTTCTCATACTGTTGAGGTATGAAGGCTATATGCTTTCAACATGACTTTGTTTTTCTGTTATCCAAAGGGATCTAATTTTTCCTACTTTGCATTCATTGCACCCACTTCCTACATACTTCATATAATGCCAAATAGTTGAATGTAGTTTTATTTTATTGTTCATTATAGTTGTGGTGTACCCCCCATATTGCACTGAATTAAACATGATTTTAAATATGCTGTTGATAAATTCAGGTTTTCTTCATTGTGTTTTGTAGATTCAGTTCAGAGAAAAAGTTCTATGGACAGCTATCACCCTCTTCATTTTTTTAGTATGCTGCCAGGTAAATCTCAAAATAGTAGTGATTACTGTAAACTGTTGGAAATAATAAGCCATGTGGGAGATATTTCTAGATGTGGATAATTCTTCAGTTGTCGTGGAAAGCCTGTATATAAACAAGCTATAATTTTTCTTTAAAATCAAGCATAAAAACATGGATTAACCATAGAAGATAATTATATTGGTTTAAACATAATGGCCAGCATCCTGTTAGTGACATACACAGGTATAAATGGTGCTGTGTATGCAGGCAAAGTAGGAATTGTTGGTTATTGTTGTTGTTGCTTTGGTTATTGTTGTTGTTGCTTTGTTTTTTGGTAGACAAAGCACAGTGGTTGTATCCAACTGACGGTGGAAGAAGTAGAATTCCGCATGCGGAACAATTGAGCATAAAGTTGCGCATTGACATTCAAAGTGTGTGCAAATGCACATTGCGCACTGAACTACATGGTGCCAGCCATCTGTGTAGGCTTCCAATTAGAATTCAGTGTATTACATTGCTATTCACTATAGGGATTGCATAATGGAAGCAGAACATTAGTATTATTGATATACCATCTTGGTCAAAGATAAATTGAATAAATTGCTGAATGGCAAATGGATCTGATTGGTCCATTAGGTCCGTTCTGGTTGGGACTACCAAATGGATTTTGGCCATTAAGTTCTCATCTGTGTGTTTTAGAGTGGAACCTTATATTCTCTCACCTAGGAGTAAGCTCTTTCAGTTCAGTTGGGTTATTTCTGAGTAGACATTGATAGAATGGCACTGTCAAGCACTCTTGTTTTCAAGCTTTCGCCAACAGCTGTGTGATCTTGAATGGGTTAAATAAATGTATGACAATGTTGGGTATATTATACAGATAAGACTTCCTTGGGATATATGATGTGGGCATATTCAACAGTTGCCCCTTTCTAGTTGCATATATTACAGTATATTAATTTTGTATTCGAAAAATCTTGTTCATTGGAAAACGCAGACTTTCTTTTAAATTATATGGTGGAATTTAACTGATGGATATGTGTGCTTTAATTGTTGTTAAAAGACTCATACTGCAAAGCAGGAAACATTAACATTTACTTTCTGTAGCTGAATGATTAAAGATGTTACTGCACGTATGCTACAGATGTCAAGTTCAAGAAAATGTGTGTGTTTTGGGGGAATATGGTCAGCTTATATTAATGTCTATGCCTTGCTTCTGTCCATGGCCTATAAACCCATTCTTTTTTCTTTCATATTTTTGTTTACTCTTCTTTTTTCACCTTGTTTTCTAAATATACTTCTAAAAATGCAGCAAAATTTGCTGTACAATTTGAGACAATTGCCTTTCCTTGAATACTCTCAATCTAAAATTGCTCTTTTAAGAGGGGGGATGCTACAGTATTCTGTTCAACAGATGAATGATCGTTTTTTATCTTCACTCTGCCTTTTTTCATGCATAATGTCACGATGCATTTTGCAGATACCATTGTTTGGAATAATGTCATCAGATTCTGCAGACCCTTTTTACTGGATGAGAGTTATCCTTGCATCAAATAGAGGTCAGTATTCCAGCTACTTCCTCGATGCCTTTTCTTTGCCATTGGTTGACAGTTTAGATTTACTTCTGGATAAAATAGTTGGGATAACATTGTTGGATAAGATGGGCAATGGTAAGTGCTAATTTGATCTTTGTTCTTGTGATCTTCAGTACTGATGTGCTTAAATATACACACTAGGGCTTGAAAAGTACTTTGTGGACTGGCAAATATTTTGACAGGTAAAATGTTAGGAGAAGAGCTCTTATCATCAGGGAAGATGTCTTAAGGACCTGATTAACTGAGGCCTCTGTTAAAAAAGTCATCCTTGGATCCCACAATAATGAATAACTATTGGCCAGTGTCTAGCCTACCATTTCTGGGCAAGGTTTTGGAACATGTGGTTTCTCAACTCCACGGGTTTCTGGATGAAACAGATTATCTAGATCCATTTCAATCTGGATTCAGACCTGGCTATGGAACAGAGACAGCCTTGATCACCTTGGTGGATGACCTACAAAGGGAACTGGACAGGGGGAGTGTGTCCCTGTTGGTTCTCCTGGACTTCTCAGTGGCTTTCGATACCATCAAACATGGTATCCTTCTGGACCGCCTCTCTGGGATGGGGCTTGGAGGTACTGTTCTACAGTGGCTCCATTCTTTCCTGGAGGGGCAAACCCAGAAGGTGCTGCTAGGGGACTCCTGTTTGACCCCCTGGCCATTGACTTGTGGGGTCCCTCAGGGTTCTGTGTTGTCCCCTATGAGGTTTAACATATACATGAAACCACTGGGAGGGGTTGTCCGGAGTTTTCAATCTGCATCAATATGCAGATGACACTCAACTCTACTACTCCATCCCACCTCAATCCAAGGAGGCTGTCCTGGTCCTAAACCAATGTCTGTCTTCAGTAATGGACTGGATGAGGGCAAACAAGTTGAAACTTAATCCAGACAAGACAGACGTGCTCCTGGTCAGTCGGATAGGGCTGCCTTTGAAAAGTATTCAGAAAATTCAGTTTGTTTAAATAACTGTTGCCAGGCTGTTAACGGGCAGATTACAGAGACCATACAACACCCCTGTTGAAACAGCTTCATTGGCTGCCAGTTTGTTTCTGGGCACAATTTAAGGTGCTGGTTATTACCTATAAAGCCCTATATGGCTCAGGTCCACACTATTTGGCAGACCGTTTCTCCTGGTATGAACTGATTGTACTGTTTTTAATGCTGTGAAGCTGCTCTGAGTCCCAGTCCTGGGAAAAGAGCGGGATACAAATAATAATTAAACTGGGCAAGTGTTTCTCAAAATGCAATCATGAAGCAAGAGGTATAAGTGATTTATTGTAGCTCATCCACACAGCCTCGTAGTAAGCCATGCTGCATGCTATGTTATGTTTCCCAGGTGTTAGTTTGTATTGATTGTCCTATCCGTTTTTTTTTTTAAACTTGCAATTTAATTTTGATATGGGGTAGAAGACTATGAGAAAAGGTATTTCTTATTACATGTATTACCTGGATGACAACATTCTCCCTTATATATCCATTCAGTCCTTAAGGTCTTTTGGAGGGGCTCTCTTGGTGTTGCCACAGGTTCTTGAGGTTCACACTACTGACATTTGGTGTTGTGCATTCACATCATGGCAGCCACTTTCTAGACTACCTTTCCTCAGAAATGTGAAATGTCCAAATATTCTTAGTCCGAAAAACCCACAAAAAACTATGGATGCTGGCCATGAAAGCCTTCGATTTCACATTCCTAGTTTTAGTTTGTATGTTGAAATGTTGTATGTTAGTCTGTCACAGCTCCATCCTATGTAATCCTGGGATTTGTAGTATGCTGTGGCACCAGGGCTCTCTGACAGAGAACGCTAAACATCTCACAAAACTACAAACCCCAGAATTCCAAAGCATTGAGCCATGGAAGTTAAAGGGGTGTCAAACTGCATTGATTCTGCTGTGCTGATGCAGCCATAGTTAATGTTAAACAGGGATTAAAATAATTATGGTTTCAGTTTCTGGTTTGAGAATCAAAAATGTTTACTAGTAGTTATTTTTACATGTTTCAAGCATTTTAATTTCTTTTTCAACATCCAGGGGAAAAGAAATGTTCTACACTGGTTGTGGCAGAAGATAGGAAAATTGCTGTGTATTGAATGAAAGTGTAGGTCCATTTAGTCCAGTAGTGTCAACTCTTGACTGGCAATAGCCCTCCAGGGTTTGGACAGGATTCTTTCCTAGTCCTCCCTGCAGATCCTGGTGTACTCTGGTGATCTCCTATCCAAGTACTAACCAGTTCTGTTTCTGCTTATCTTTTGAAATCAGAAGAAATTGGGTGTGCTATGGTGGCACCTGATAGAAGCCCTCCCATTGGTGAAATCCTTTTTGGCAACCAAGCTACATAACATCTGATTCAGACTTTAGTGGATTTGTACATTGATTTTCCTAAGACCTAGAAGTCTTTCATACCTTTATAGGAATTGTAAAGTGGCATTGTGTTTCTTAACCATTTTTTAGGTCAGGAACCTGAGACTGAGAAGGGAAACTTCAGGCTGAAAGATGGAAGCTCATGACTGAACTGAATTTTGAACATTTGATTTTTTTTTCTCCCCCTTTCTCTCCCTCTCCCAATCACTCTCTGGAGACCAGGGTTCAATTCCCAGCTCAGACATGAAACCCACTGGGTGACCTTGGGCAAATCACATGCTCTCAGCTTCAGAGGAAGGCAATGGCAAACCTCCTCTGAACACGTCTTGCCAAGAAAACCTCAGGATAGGGTCACCTTAGGTTTGCCATAAGTCAGAAATGACTTGACGGCACACAACAACAACAAACATTTATGCACACTTCAAATGTGTGCAAAACAAATTAGAAACTGTTATTAATATTATTTGCGAAAATATATAGCAACCTTACTAATATAACAAGCACATTTGATGCAGTGTTTAAAGCCAAGTACTGTGCCTAAATATATGAGCAAGAATATTAGACTTCTGTAGAATGTCCCAGTGGGAAAATATACAGAGAATTGGCAATGGCATTGTGGATAAGAACTCTTTGTATAATTTAATACTGCTGTTAAAAGTTTGATATTCTTTTCTTGCTCTCCTTTCTTTTTTAGGCACTTTAATGGAATTGGGCATCTCCCCCATTGTGACATCTGGCTTGATTATGCAGCTGCTGGCTGGAGCCAAGATCATTGAAGTTGGTGATACACCAAAAGACAGAGCCTTATTCAATGGAGCTCAAAAGTGTGAGCATTAATTACTGTGCCATAATTGAATCTTTTCTTCTACTTAGTTAATACAGGATGTCACCACCTTATTTGGTCACATAAGCTGGGGGTATTATTATTGTTGTCGTTGTTATTGTTACAGTGTTTGGAATGATTATCACTATTGGACAAGCAATTGTGTATGTAATGACTGGAATGTACGGAGATCCTGCAGAAATGGGAGCAGGAATCTGTCTTCTGATCATAATCCAGGTATGCCTGTAACTACTATTAAGTATAGTTACCACTTACTTCTACAAAGTGCAGAATAAGGTGTTGATATTGCTTTCTCCATTCTTTGTGAGAAATCCAACTAATGCTGTCCACTAATAAAAGGCTTCTGTTAGCTAAACAAAGAGAGGGGTGCGTTTCAGCAATTTCTCTATGTACCCCATCCTGCAACCTGCTTCAGAAGATCCAAACATTTTCTAGAGTTAATGGGGGGGATGTGAGATTATAGAAGGTTGAGTCCTAAACTGGGGAAAAGGTGGGGGGATGATGATTATGATACCTACAAACCATATCCTGCCTGTTTCATTAGTAGAAGTCTTTCATTGGTAGAAGCCATCACCTGTCTTTTTGTTTCAGTCTCATGCAAGTAATGGATGTTAGTGTAGTTACTTAGAGCTGTTGGCTTTGGCAACAGACATCTATGGGTGTGCCATAACTTTGACTTCTGGCCTAATAATGGCTTTTCTTCTAGAATTAATTTGACAAAAGAAAGAAAGAAAGAAAGAAAGAAAGGAGAAAAAGTAGTTAATAGCCATAGTACAAAATTTAAAGTATTTCATATTAATTTTCCTGCAATCCTTGAAACAGCCATGCAATGTTGGTCACTGTTACTACAGTGATAATACAGCTGGAGACTGAAAGAAGATGTTTTGTTGAAGACAGTTACATGGGAAGCTCGTGCCATGAGATTTCAACTGATAGTTTCCTTACTTATTTGCAGCTCAGCCTTGCACACTAGTACAGAACTGAGTTAATACTCTGGCAAACCAATGTGTAAAAGTGAGGATTATTAAGACATCAATTATTACAAGATTCCAAGACCACACTGTTCCCTAAGTACAAATGCCTCTAGTTTATATTTAACACATCAAACAGAGAATTCAAAGACACTGTGTGGGGAACATTTGGCTCTTCAATCATTTTGGATTTCAGCTCCAAGAAGCCTGAGTCAGCATAGAAAACAGATGTGGGATTATGGAAGTTTTAATCCAAAGTATTTGGTGAGCCAAATGTATCCCACTGCAGATGTTCCACTCAACTAACCAATGACATATAGAGCTTTGTTTGAAAGTAAGATAGTATTTGTCTACACTCACTAAAAGTCTGTATTTGATGGACAATAATCTCCGCTAGCAATAGTCACCTGGCTTATGATTTGGTAGAGTTGTAAAATTGTTTTTGTGTGTCTGCACTAATAATGGGACCACACTGTGCCTTTTTAGAAAATTAAATGTCTTATATTTTCAGAGAGAACTTTTGAGTTTGATAGTAACACTTTTATTGCTAATGGAAAAGTAATTGAAAAGGCAGTTACATTGCAGTTTAAACATGTCCTATTAATATGGCTTTTTTTAAAATGCAAAATCATGGACCCTTTGGATTTTCCTTTCTACAGTTATTTGTTGCTGGCTTGATAGTGTTGTTGCTAGATGAGTTGCTACAAAAAGGTTATGGCTTGGGTTCCGGGATTTCTCTCTTTATTGCTACAAACATCTGTGAAACCATTGTCTGGAAGGCCTTTAGCCCTACTACCATTAACACTGGCCGAGGTATAGTACAATTTAACAGCTAATTTTTGACCAGATGCATGCTTGTGTAAGCTGCTTTGTGATGAATTAGTATAATGAGTGACCAAGAGCCTAAAATGTGATACACTGAAAGGTTCTCAGACTGCTTTTAATTGAGAGGTGGAAGAAATGCAGCCTGTGGGTCACATAGGGCCTCCCAAGGGCATTTTTGAGACCTTCAGAGGCCTCTTAGCTCCCCAAATATTTTGAAAATGCTTTTGAATCTTTACTGACAACCCATGGCGGGCATGAAGGGGACTTTCATTATGTTTTGGAGCCCATCCTGGGCAGTTTTAGAAAGTACACCTGGTTTTTAGTATTGTTTTTTAAAGAAGAAAAAATGTCCCCTATCCCTGGCATTTTCTCATTCCTATTCTAAATCAAATCAAGCCATATTTTCTGAGCAAATGGCAGAGCGTTTGCGTATTCCTTTCTAAATTGTCAGGATAGCATAATATATTTTTATTTTATTTTTTTTGTAACGAGAAGCAATAAAATGTCATAGGTTATTTTGTGTGAACTTTATTATGGTGCTATGTTTTGGGAAGCTCTGTCAGGGTAGGAGGCTGCACATTCACAAGAATCAATGCAGAAGATCTCTGCACATGTAAGGGGAGCCTTACTGGACTAAAGGAACCTGACTTTATCACACATTTTGGCAGTCCAGATAGGAAACACCTCCGCCAGTATCTAGAATTGTCGTAGATTATGATAATGCCAAATGGAAATACTGTGGCACAGTTGCTCTTCACTGTTAAAACAGAATAATCCTATAGTTGTGGCATCACTGTGTCAAAAGTATGCTTTGTTGATAGCATTACAGTACAGAAATATTAACTTTATTTATTTTAGCCTCTCAAGTTTCAGCTGCAGAGTCGTTGGCTACCTGTAGAGAAGCAATGCCCCTTTTATGCTGAGAGTTTAGCAGCTAGCATAATTTTTAAAACCTAAAGGTGCAATCCTTCCATCAGTTATGCATAGGTAAGTCCCATTGGCCTCAGTGGGAATCATACACAAATCATTAGAGCAGGATTGGAATCCCACTTCTTTAACCTTTTATCTCTGATTAAATTTGCCTTTTCTGGTTTCTGATTTTTAAAAATTTCCTTGAATATGCTTTTGCTACTGTGCCACACTATTTTCTCTATTTCTCTGCTTTCTCTCTCTGTATATACGTGTGCTTCTCAAATTTCTGATATCTGAAGCAGACTCTTCAGTTAATTAAATTAGAGACACATTTCAGTCTTGCATCCTAAAATGTTTGTTATGAAAGTGTGTAAGAATAAGAATTACCTGTACTTGGAGGGACCATCACAACCATTCTGAGTCACCATTTGGAAGGTGCCTTATACTCAGTTGGAGATTAGGGCAAGGCAGGAGTTTCAGTGGAGTCACCTATGAGTGTAGGTAGTTATCTTGTTGAAGGTAAATGTATGATCATTTATACTTGGTGCTGAGGGTCAGCAGAATTACCCACCCCTTTTGGAAGCTGGAACAAGGCAATGCCAAAACAGTTAATCATCCTGTGAATGATTTAATTAACTTGCATCATGTTGGAAATTAATATCTCACACTGGAAAGAATTTACATTGGGGTGAGAATTGTGTGGCAATTGCCCCCAATCGATGCTTAGCAAGAAAAATTACTCTAAAACTAGCCATTCATTCTTTTAGAAGCCTCCAGGAGGCACAATTGGCCCTTTAAAGGCTGCCCCCCCCCCCAGTATGTTTTGAGTTTGAAATAACTTTTTAAAATGAAAATAAAAATAAACAGAAGTGACCTTTCAGTCCTTTTCACCCTTGAAAGTAGGAGAGAGTCCAGGATGTGAATGAGATATAGTCACTCGCCAGCTGTTAAGCCCTGATTTAGATAAGCATAACTTGATTTATTAATCTGAAATATAAAAAAAATTGCTTTGATTGTGATTTCCTGCATGGCAGGGGGTTGGACTGGATGGCCCTTGTGGTCTCTTCCAGCTCTACGATTCTATGATTCTATCTTGTACTTTGACATCTTGCTTTATAAAACAGTAACATGACTTCATAGTTGAAATGTTAAAATCCCTGTAAAAGTTTAGCACAACTTATTTTATTCATAAGTTGTCCTTCTTATCGTTTCATTATAACATTCCATTCACTACCTTCTTTCTCGTGTACAAATTCCATATCCTTTATATGTTCATAGTGAACGCATTATTAAGCTGGTGCTGCGCATGTGTCCTAGAGATAGGTTAATTTTTGTTCCTTTTGGTGCTTACAGGAACTGAGTTTGAGGGAGCAGTCATTGCTCTGTTCCATCTTTTGGCTACACGAACGGACAAAATCCGGGCTTTGCGCGAAGCTTTCTACCGTCAGAACTTACCTAACCTCATGAATTTGATTGCTACAGTATTCGTATTTGCTGTGGTGATATATTTTCAGGTAAGTGAAGTCTGCAGTATACATTTTTGCATTTTTAATGTGATGACATGACTGCAAGCTAAATAGTTTTAACAAACAAAAGAACTAGGAGATCTCTCACCCTCTACAAGAACTTCAGCTCTTAGTGAAACAATATCAGTGCAAGTAGTGTTACTGAAGGAACATGGTAGTTTAGCAGTTAAGATGCTGACTCTGATGTTCCAGATCCAAGCGCTGTGACAGAGTGAGCTTTTCTCAATAGTTGCAGTTTCTGCCAACCTTGCAATTCGAAAGCATGTAAAACTGCAAGTAGATAAATAGGTACCACCTCAGTGGGAAGTTAACAGCATGCTGGCCACATGTCTTTGACAACTCTGACTCCCTTGGCTAAGTAACAGAGAATATCACCATCCCCTACAGTCGAACACGGCTTGACAATCTTGTCAAGGGGAAGCTTTACCTTAGTGTAACTGACCTTTGGTTCAATTAAACCTGTACCAGAGATAAGACTTACAGTTTGGTATGGCACCACTGCAGCACTAAAGAAACTTGCTATATGCAGGTGTATGGGATGGCTAACAATTATATCTGTACATTTTCTTTTGATTGGCAGTGATCCTGCCAGGCACTATAAAATAATAATAATGATTAGATGCAAAAGGTTAAAGTCGTTGAAATGATAAACAGGATTGGACTAGCTGACCATTGAGGCCTTTTTGAAGTCTGGGATTTTTGTGGTGATGGTGAAGGCAGCCTCTCAGAGTGAGTGGCTGCAGTTCCCTAATGTCAGAGAGGGATGAGGAAAGCAGAATACTCCTTGCTATTGTCTGAACTGTGTGGATTCTAGATTGCAGCAGGGGGAAAGAGGAAAGAGAAGTAGAATTAGGCATCTAGAAAAGCAGATGCCTAAGGGTAGGTCAAAAGAAATAGCTAACACAGTAATATTTATCTTTGCGATGAAGGTTGACCCAGGGGAGTGGGGGAGAGCAAGAATGATTGAATTCAAGACAAGGAATTCAAGAGTGGATGGGAAGAAAGAGTAGCCAAACAGAATAATCCAGACTTTTGCTTCTGATACTTACAGCTGCTTTCGTTTGACCTGAAAAACATTTTGCTAGATCTCAGAATCATAGATCACTAGTTTTGTTTAACTGTAATAGGCAAATAAAGAATTGGAACCAAAGTCCTAACCTATTTGCCTATTTTTATGACTTTTAATGAAAGCATGTCTGGTTTTCCTAAACTATAGCAATGTTTTCCCCTCCACCTCTTTCTCCTTCTCCCAGGGATTTCGTGTTGATCTCCCCATCAAGTCTGCTCGGTACCGTGGACAATACAGCAGTTATCCTATCAAACTCTTCTATACCTCCAACATACCCATTATTCTTCAGTCTGCCTTAGTCTCCAACCTTTATGTCATTTCTCAGATGTTGTCTGTACGGTTTAGTGGCAACTTCTTGGTAAACCTACTTGGGCAGTGGGCAGTAAGTATTACATTTATTCCAAAAATATTGCCCTTACAAATAGGAACGTTTTAGCTTTTAGTCTGTGAAAGGCACAAATGCTAGCATGTTTACTGTTTTTTCTCTAGGATGTTAGTGGTGGTGGTCCAGCCCGTTCCTACCCTGTTGGAGGCCTCTGTTATTATCTTTCCCCCCCCAGAATCTATGGGTGCTATCTTTGAAGATCCAGTCCATGTGATTGTTTATATTATATTTATGTTGGGGTCCTGTGCGTTTTTCTCCAAGACGTGGATTGAGGTGTCTGGATCATCAGCAAAAGATGTAAGTGATTTTCTTCACTGTTTTCCATACTTGTGTGGCTGCATGCCTTGCACAAGGCTAGCTTCTAATTATCGGTTGATTATGAAAAACATGACAGCCATCTGATCCACATGTGTTCCTGCAGGTTGCCAAGCAACTGAAAGAACAGCAAATGGTGATGAGAGGCCACCGAGATACATCCATGGTTCATGAGTTAAACAGGTAAGACATGTGCAAGTGTCTTAAGTTAAGCTCTTCCTTGTTGCATTCACATCCCTGAAAGAATTCTAAACCAAATCTGATGCTTTGTGCAAAATTACTAGCTGTTTTGTATGAAAAGGTAGCAAAATCTCTTCTCATACTTGTGGGAAAAGCCCAGGTATATTGTTGCCTAAAACAGAGCAGAAAATGATACCCTATCTACTCAAGACAAGGTACATAGTACTTAAAGCAAGCCAAGTTATTTTTATCAAACAAGGCAGAAAATCCCACAGGGACCTTTCCCACATCTGAGGCAATAAAAAAGCAATAACAAATTAAGTAACAAATTGCTGTTCTTTCACGACACCCCAAATCTACTCCCTAGAGCAGCCACTTGACTTCATTGGATGTAGGGTCACTATATTGTTTACCCGCCATTTATCATAATTTGCTATCATCCTCTTTTGATCAAGCATATATCTTCTGGGAGATTTTAAAACCCAATTCCAAAGTGATTCTCTTCCCTAAGTGTTTTGGAAAACAGAAACCATGCAGCCAAGCATCTTGCACTATGGCAGATTATGATACCAAGTACCATGGCAGATTATGAAATTCCTGCTCCTTCCTGTTGGCAATCCTTTCCTACAAAAACAGCATAGGGGCTCATCAAAAACACCTTATAAAGTACCTATAGGCTTAGCTCTTGCTGTAAAAGAAGCAAGAGACGAGCATATTTTTTTTACATTGCAAAGGGAGTTCTTGCCATCCTGACTTTAACAATGTTTAAAAACACAGCCCTGCTGAATCAGATTTAGGGACCATTGTCCTGTTTCTTGCATTGACCAGTGTGGGATACTTGCTAATGAATATTTAAATATTACCTGAGCCTCACAGTGCTCCCTCCATGGTTCATTCTCTCTGGCTTTGCTTCGCAAACGAAGATTCAGGAAGGACTCATCCCGCGCTTTGTACAAGCGCATTGGTGACTAAAAAGGCCAATCCGGGACAAACAGGTCTGGTTGCAGAAAGCACAGCGGAAAGTCTCCTTGGGTGATGTTTCCGGGTTGTGGTTCTTTCTGCGTTGTTGTTTCTCTTTGAGACTCGTTCGCCATGGTTCATTACAGAAGCAAAAAATGAGGGACCATTTAAGATTATAATTTTAAATTCATACAAGTTTGTCATGGGACTCTTTGGGTCAGTCTTGTGAGGAAACCTTTTCAAGGTTGAAGGTTCATCTCTTTACCTGTTCAGCTTCCTTCTGTAGCAAGAGTGGGGAACCTTTGGCTTGCCAGATATTTTTATATGCAGCTGCTATCCAGTCCACCCAGCATGGCAAAGGATAAGGGATTATGGGAGTTGTCACTTATGGAGAGTGAAGGATTTTTCTCCTTTCTCTTTCATGGGAGGAACTTCCAAAACTATTTGTGAGTATTCTCTGCCTAGGAAATCCCTATGAAATTCATGAAGCTGCCATATATCAACAGGCGACTCAAGGGCACACACTCACAAATAAACTTAACACTTAGGGGACGAAAGTAATTAAAATGAGATGGTTACAACTTTGATTTTTGTCAGTTGCTGGTAGACCAAGAAAGAATTTTTCATCTGCAGTTAAATGTTGTTTAGTTATGTTTTCATTTCTTATATTATGGCAAATAGCCTGCAGAATTAGTTCTGTTTAAAGATTAATTGATTGAAGTGGACTGGCATAAGATTAAAAATCATTATCTCCTCATTTAGGTACATCCCAACAGCAGCTGCATTTGGAGGTTTGTGCATTGGTGCCCTCTCCGTCTTAGCTGACTTCCTCGGAGCCATTGGCTCAGGCACTGGGATTCTGCTTGCCGTCACTATTATTTATCAATATTTTGAAATATTTGTCAAAGAACAGGCAGAGGTTGGAGGAGTTGGTGCTTTATTTTTCTAAATGTCCAAATATTATGTGGTTTGTGAAAAAGGGAACTACATTTTGACACCATGCAACCTTTTAGTCCAATGATGCCATTTTTTTTCTTTATAAAAGTGCTACATGCCCCATTTTTCATAATGGGCATCACACAATGCCTACATGCAGCTTCTGTACCAGCTGCCTTAAGAATCAAAGTTTACATTGTCTTAGTTTTAAAAAATAGAAAAATCTTATCTAGTGCTGCCTGTAATGCTGGAAACCAATGCATCCACCTTCCTCATGAAACACTGCAGTGGAAATGGTTAAATGATGCCTATGTTGTTACCAATCAGAACTTTGCACACTGTACAGTGATATTTAAATATACCTACATACAGTGGCAAGAGAAAGCCACCACAAAGGGGTTCTTAGTTGCCCCATGGATGAATCCTTAAGCTCATTTCAAAGAAGTACACAAGTTTCCCCTCTGAACTCTGTATTTTAAAAGAATTACTTTTATATGTTTAAAAAAAGAAAGATATAGAATCATCCCTGTCCTTCAGTTTTCTGATGAATGTTTGGTATCTAGTGCCTTTGTGGTGTTACCTTGGCTTCAAATCCAGGCTTTGAAGCCAAGAGACAGGGAAAGCATATTAGCCAACTTACATGCCAACTTGATATACAGAAGCCCATGGTAAGGGGAGGGCTAGGTATCCCTATTCAAGATCTCTTCTATCCTATGGCATCCAACTAAGTACTGTCTTGTCTTATTATAGGCAGTGAGTCTCACTGCAACCCATGCTCTTTTTTAGCCCATGTGCTGCTGTGACTTCACCTCCACTATTTTCCTCTGAATTAGATAAAGCCAAGGTGTAGGTCTTAAAGCAGCATCATTTGTAAAAGAGGAGAGAAATGAGCAAGTCATACTGGAGAACAACAGTGCTATCCTGTCATGCTTTTTGACAGCAATGTTACAAGTGTAAACATTAGACAATAAACTTATTTAATTAAAATGTTGGCTTTGTTTACATAATGCTTAAGTCTGCTACTGAATTAAAATGGGCTTAGTTTTGGCTGGATTATGATCTCTACCATGGGTGAACAATTCCTAAGCATAGGGGAGCCTTCTTGCCATCTGTTGGGGATAACACTTGCTGCCACATCTGCAAAATACCCTACAGTTTCCCTTTCATATCAAGGTACAGCATCCATGTGTGCCCTGTTTACAAGTAGAGCCAGGAATGCAGTTCCATTAAAGCATATAGAAAATGCTTTAAAAAAAACAAACAAACAGAATCACACTGCCAGTTTGATTCTAGGACTGATTTTTCTAGTAAACAATGTGTAAATAGTGTATTTCAAAGGGAGAAAAAAGTTTTTCCTGCCACCAGTGGCAAATTGACACACAGGTTTTCAAGACTTAATTCCAGCTATATACAAAGTACTTTTAGAATGACCTTTATTCTGCAGTTAATACCAGCTTCCCTTCATGCATAAAAAACTGGGATGGAGTTCACACACAACAATTGGTATTTCAGTAACTTTTTTATTTTGTATTAATTTGGGGAAATAGCCATGGGACATGACAATGGTATAATATTTTGAAGATGATTGAGTATAATTTTAGTCCAAGTCTAGCTATTAAAAAAATAGCTGTCAGTCGGATTAAGTTATCAAGTAAACATTTCCAGAAATATAAGGGTTGTTTTTAGAATCCACTGCTCAAATTCATGTACACAATCAGATACATGCCTACACTTAATATGGAAGTGAGGTGCAAGAGCTTTTCGTCTTTCAAACTAAACTTTTATGCACATTCTACATAGGCACTTAGAAATCATACTGAGGCCTAGTGTAGAACTGGGATGTTAGTATAATAATTCCACAGTACTTGAAACTGTTCAAAGTACAGTGGTACCTCGGGATACGAATTACCCAGGTTACGAATTTTTCGGGATACGAATAAATCCCATAGGGATTTATTGTTTCGGGTTACGAAGGTTTTTTTGGGTTACGAAAAAACCCTGGCGCTGTTTTAAATGGAGCCGCGGCAGAGCCGCGGCTTTTTTTCCATTAGCGCCTATGGCAATTCGGCTTACGAAGGTTTTTCGGGTTACGAAATTAGCCGCGGAACGAATTAATTTCGTAACCCGAGGTACCACTGTACTTACATATAACCTCACTACCTTTTTCAACATCTTTGTAAAAGGAATGGGGAGCCTTTAGATCTCTAGATAGGTAAAGTACTACTGCTTCCATCACACTATCACATCCCAGAGTTGATGGGAATTAAGTATCTGAAGGGACAGAGGCCTGTTACAGACTGCCAAAATAAAGCTGCTGTGGGTCTCTTTGGAGGTATGCTGTTTAAATGATGCATGCAACCTAAGAATCCGGAAGCTGCACCAAAGCTGCACTCCAGTGCTTAGGAATGGAGTGTGGCTTTGGTGCGACCTCCGTACCCTTAGGGCCCATGCATCATTTAAATAGCATATCTCCAAAGAGACCCAAATCAGCTTTATTTTGATAGTCTGTAACAGGCCATAGTTTCCCTTGCCTTGCTGTGACATTAGGGCTGGGTTATTCCTTACTGCAATGGAAGAGCAAGAGTGCTTGCAGCTGAAGTGCAATTTGATGTAGGGAATTTAATTCCTGGTTCAGAGCTCAAGCTCTAAATAGATGCATTAGCTCCACTCTTAAAGGGCTGTTATACTTTGCCATTTACCTAAACAAAATATTTTAATAGGAAACTGTGATGGCAATAGTGCTAGCTCAACCTGAGCACCTTCAGGAGACCTGCCAAGTATGTATTTTTAACCCACTTTCTAGAATGAAAGAGAAATTTGAGTGACCATCTCTGTAGGAAAGGTGCTTTCACAACTCTATATGCAGCAAAATACCTGTTCTACAACCATTTAATTCCATGGTACTATATAGGAATCCTAAAATGAAAATTACTCTGCAGTTTGAAACTAAATACACAACATATGCAGCCATTTCAGAAATGTATTTAGGTTGTTTTCCTTTCTCCATCTTAAAGCTTCAGTTTATAATGAAAACTTTGTGGCCAGGTCTAAATTAAAGTAGCCATTTCCCCTTCCCACTCATATTCAGTTGAGGGCTCATGCCCAAGCTCTAAATTTCAAAGTCAGAGCAAGAATTGTACACAGATAGCAGGAAGGCATTTATTTTTGCTTCAAAGAAGTCCAGTTAGCTAGTGCAGAATTAGAATTATATTTTAGCTTTTATATTACACAGATCAGTTTCATTCTTCCAGGCAAGACTGCTATGAACAGTTTGCTTTTAAGAACCTTACTCATAGATATTTTTAAAAAAATCTTGATGATAATTAATTGCGAATCTTTTAGTTTCATACAGGAAAAAACTTCAAAAGAAGTATGGTGCAGTCTTAGAATTTCATAAATGGCACTTGGAAGGGCTTATCTGATGCATGCCGCAGTGCCAAGGCATAAGCATATAACTTTGCATCCACGATGAGGTGTTCCTCTGCCACCAATTCTAAAGAGAGAGAGAGAGAAATCAAAGGTAACACATATGGAGTGGCTTAACCAAAACACTTCCAAGGATGCAGGTTCAGGGTGCATGGTGGAACCTCCTGTATATATTCAGTGGTGCTGAAACTATGGTTTCAAGCAATCTAAGAGAATAGCTTTGCTTAAGGACAGAGTTGAGGAAAGTGAATTCTTTGGACAATTCCCAGGATTCTTGGCTTCTGGGAGCTGTAATCTAAATAATTTTATGAAGTCATTTTTCTTGGCCCTGCTTAAGGGTATTTTCAGTAGTGTAGTAGTGGCCTAAAAGTGTGATTGTGAGCTACAAAAATAGAACTTTTTCAGTATGACTTTCCAGAACAAGTGATAAGCACCCTTGTCAGGCCTGTACATCTCCTGGAATCTAGCTGTGCTGTTCTAGTTAATTCCCATACTACCTGCACACTGAAATATTTTTTACAACTACATGAATTCGTGAGCCAAGGCCATAGAACTCTGAAAAATTCAGAAGGCTGTGTATTAAGAAAACGATTTCAACCTCATTTCCACCAGGATATTATCCTAGAACAGTGGTTCCCAACAGTGGTCCCATTTCTTTTAGACTTCAGATCTCAGAAGCCCTCTGCCCTAGGAGCTAGTTGGAGACTAGCATTAAAAAGTCAGAATTGCATAGTGCAGCTCATGGTGGAACATATCACTTAGCATTACAGTCAAAGGAAATGCCAGGATTGAATGTACCACAGATAATCACTTTCCACATGGAAAAAACCTATCCTCTACTTGGCATTGTTTTTCTTTGTGTATGGTTCGTTTTTAAAAGGCCAAAAATTCAAGATCCCTCTTCCTGTCCCCATCACCTGCCAAGTTCAGCAATAATTCTACTGATATTGTTAACTGGTTCAACGATCCCTGCATTCAAAAAGACATCTTTGGAGCTGGGAACAAAAGCAGCAGAAAATGAAAACGGGAAAGCAGAGCCCATCAGTGGTATATCTTCCTTTAGGGCTGTACCTTGATCACATGTTAAAAAGGTTTGTTTGTTTTGGGTTTTTTTGTTTTGTTAACTCCATAAGAAGCAGTTTTGGTTCCATAGAACAATAGTTATTGTGTGTGACCACATTCGTCAATGGATGCAAGCTACAGGAAAAGAGATTCCACCTCAACATTAGGAGGAACATCCTGACAGTAACGGCTGTTCAACAGTGGAATACACTTCCTCGGAGTGTAGTGGCGTCTCCTTCCTTGGAGGACTTTAAGCAGAGGCTGGATGACCGTCAGGTATGTTTTTATTGAGAGTTCCTGCATGGCAGGGGGTTGGACTGGATGCCCCCTGAAGTCTCCTCCAACTCTGATTCTATGATTCATCCCAAACAGCTGATACTCAGTAAAATAATGGATTTGAACCTCAGATTTCCATAAATGGAGTAACACTCCTATTGGGATGTTGCTGATGCTTGACACTATCTAAATATCTATTTAAACATGACCAGCCGCTTGGTACACTTCCATGTGGCGAGGGGAAGAGGCAGTGCCACCAACACCTTCCAAAGAAAGTCCAGAAATGAAATGGCAACCACATAGTTTAAACTGTTACTTTCAAAACTTTTTTTGAAAGATAACACATTTTCTTTTATTTTTACATAAAGCTTCCAGAAAATACCAAGTGCTGTACGCTATATTCAAAGGAAGATAATAGCAAACCATGTCTTTTGTTACTGCCTAACAAAAAACACTATGAAATCCCTATGTTAACAGGCAACATGAGGGCATATACACTACTGCCACTATTTCTCCTCTTTACACCAAAACACTGAATGCACTAAAGTTTAGTTTTTTTAAAAGAAAGATTGCCCACTTGCTTGTTACCTAAGCAAGTACATTATGCTCGTATTATACCCCTGGATAATGCATTACATCCAAGCTCTGCTTGCAAGGACAAATGAGTGGATGAGTTTACCTAGGTTGATATACAGTGTGATTGAGATCCAGCCTGGCATAGTAGTTTGAGTGTTGGACTGTGCCTCTGGAGACCAGGGTTTAGTTCCCAGATCAGCCATGGAAACCCACTAGGTGACCTTGGGCAAGTCACATTCTGTCAGCCTCAGGGAAAGGCAATGGCCAACCTCTTCTGAACAAATCTTGCCAAGAAAACCCCATGATAGGGTTTCCATAAGTCAGAAATGGCTTGAAGGCACACAATAAACAAACAAACACACTCTGATTAGACAGTTCTTCACAGAAGACCTGGTGTTAGGTAATTTACATTGTAGCTCTGTGGGCATCTACTCCAAAGGCAGTTGGATTGTATAATAGCCTATAGTCTTATCCCCATTTATCCTGAAACAAGATAATTGGATATAGAACTACAGCCTAAATATGTTTCATGTTTCTTCCTTGGGTTCCCATTTTCAAGAAAATCACCTAATTTTTTGAAAAATCCATTCCATTTGGAAACCCTGACAATCATTTTTGCAAATTTCAGAGGCTGGCCCTGAGTCTCTAGTTTCTGTGGGTAATCTCCAAGCAGGAAATGGGGGTACTAATTCTCCAGTTTTGAGGGATTCAGCTCAGTGCAAGAGGAAAGGGAGAAATCTACAGCTCGGCTAGTGAAACAGCAGCTTTCTACAATTTGTAAGATTTAATGAGATAACTTGAAAGGGCTCCAGGATTTTATGTTTTTAATTAGATTGCTGCTTCCGTCCAGTCATTGTGGAGCCAGGGCTTACCGTCTGCTGTACATTCACCTGGCTAGAAGTAAGTAGGCTAGATTAAATGTTCTGCATCATGTCTCCTTACAGTAAGAAAAAATGAACCATCTGCTCGTTTCACCTTAATCTGGGAACAGCCCCTTTAGCTAAGATTTGTCTTAATTTCCAAGAAGGGAAATACGTTTGCGTATGTTTGAATGACAAGTGAACAACTATGGTTGGACAACACCACCAGGGCCATCCCTAGCTCTCAGGTTTTGGCCCAGAATCTCAGGGCCTGGGACAATCCTGAACTGCAATCCTACTGACATTTCAAAAACAAAGCAAAACATATGACGTTCTTCATCAGTGCATGTGCTTACCCTCAATTCTCTGCAGTAAGTCATTCTTCGGTAGTGTAACAACTTCTACAAATTCTGAGAGGGGAAAAGTTTAAGGAAAATGTTAAAGGTTAAGAGGCACTCAATTTTTCCAATATTCCACAAAATACAGTCGGCCCTTAACTTTCACAGGGGTTAGGGGCACAAGACCCCTGTGGAAGTGGGGAAAATGTGAATATATGTAGCCCGCCCACCCCAAATAGTATTTAATACACACAAATCTATGAATAATCAAATTTGTGAATGCTTAACCCATGCTTTGCAAGTCTGGCACAGGCAAGAGGTTTCTCAGTTGCTGCTCAGCCAGCTGTTTGGTCATGACACGACTGGCTGCTCAGACACTACTCCCTTTGCACCTATTCCCCTGGGAGCAACAATCAAGTAGCCAGCCAACTAAACTTCCTTTCGCTGTAAGGCTTGGACTGCTGCTGCCATATTTGCACATGAGAGGCTGAGATGGAAGAGAAAGCAGCAGTGGCGAGCTGGGCACTGCTGAGCTAGGCACCACCATCCAACTAGCTCCTGAACAAACAAAAGACTAATGTCAAGAAATAGGCATTGGAGGGCACTAGGGTTGTTGCCCAAGACTCCAAGAGGAAAGGGGGTGGTAGTCCAAAAGGGTTTGGGGATCACTGGTCTAGAGGGATATGAATGCAGGCATAGGCCACCCCCCTTCTACTGTGAATTTGGTTGACCTACTGTGAAAACACTCTAGATTCATGGAAACCCTCTTCCTAGTTTCATATCTGAAAGAAATATAGGACTGCATACAAGTTACACCTTCTGTTCAAGGAAAGTATCTTCCATTTTGTGGAAGGGCTATTTTTATCACTCAGTCTACAGCAGCTGTGGTGGAAAAGGGAAACTGAATCCAAAGTTATTTCTGAACCTGCTCAAGCATCTGTAAAATGCCCACCGAGAAAAAAAGCATGAAAACTACTACATGGCACTCCTTTTAGTTCTGTATGAAGTCTTGCATAAATAGGAATCCAAAAATGCACTTGCTGTTGCTGGTTGTGGCAAGGTAATGGCACAAAATGGGGAATCTCATGCTGATTTTGAAAAGGACTTAGCAGCATTCCAAGATTCTCCAAATCCAGAGTGAAACCAGCAAAACTGATCCTTCTGAGCCACGGATGGTATGCTGGGCAATGGGCAGCTGATAAGAGAAACAGCCCTTTGCTTCCACTCCCACTCCACTTCAGAAGAGGAAGACAAAGGCTTGGCTCTGCAGGTACACAAAGCCTTTAAGGAGAGGGGTGTGTGTAATGTGGAGCCTCTAGACCCCATTTCTGTGCACCCTGAAGCGCCCCACTAGTCTCCTGAAGTCCTTTTAGTCCCAGGCCACTCCAGAAACATGTGAACATTCTATCCCCACAAGCAATGGCATTATTAGGGTTGGCATCAAATAGTATGGTAATTCACATCAACCTCCATCCACCCATTCAAAATCCTTTTAATGTTTTTATACTAATGTTACTCATAAATCATTATTCCCATATATCCCTTAATGTAATTCCAATAGTTGTGACATAAACAACTAGCAAAATTAAAATTATACCTTTAAATTATAATATCACATGCACAGTCTAAATGTACATAGTTTCATGTAGTTAAAGTGAAAAATTGGTAAGATGTGATATTTTTAAATAAAATTTTAAAAAATAAAAAAATTAGAAATTAATTAATTAATTTTTTTAAATCTGGGGACTCTTCTTTCTCTTCCCACTGAGCCTCACCCCACTTACACCATCTGTTCATCATTTAAAGAGACACAGGCAAACTCCACAGCCCATTTCTGCCAAAAGGCAGATGTTTGAGGAGCAGTGGTGTCACTCTCTTAGGGTGTCACCTGGTATGGTCTGCACCCCCTAGTGACGCTCCTGTCCATAAGCATCCCAGAATCCTTATTAAATCATGATCCCTCCATTTTTCTGTGCAGTTCCAATCAAAATGGCAACAGGAAAGTGACCTGACATCACTTCCCATTGCCAATTTGAGAGGAAATGCAGAGGGATTTGGGTTTGCTGTGGATGGGGGCATGGAGGAATCGGGGTTGAAAACTGACCCCTGTTCTCATACATTTGCCCTCTCCTTCCTTATAAGTATTCTCAGGGCATATAAAGTTCAGTGTGATCTCACAATAGGAAGAAGCAGAAAACAATAATTTTGGCTGACTGCTAAGGCCAGCCTAAATTTTGTGTTTGCAGCACTGTTAGCAGAGATCCTTCCCCCACTTACATTTCTTTGGATCCAATCCATATAGCAATTAGAACTACCCTATCAGATACGAGTAGCTCATGACTTTCTTCCCCTCCCTTTTAGCCTTACACTCCACCCTTACTTAAGATGACTTTCCATGCCTCTGGAACAGATTCTGAAAGTTTAGAGAACGGGGTGGAGAAAATAGATCCAGTAACAGAACTGATTCTGTCAGCAAAATGGGTATGAGCCAAAGGGGCCATTCACAGTTTCCAACTTTATATGAAAGGGAGTTAAGATAATGATTACAATGAGAATAGATTTTGGATTCCTTTCTTGAACATCATCTTTGGAGGCAAGAAAATCTCTAGAGGAAACAGGAAAAGACTGCTTTTTAACACACACATACCCAGTGTGTTAATGCAGATTACTGGAACTCAGATGACCCACAAATACAAACACACCAGGTTTTTAGTAAGACATAAACTATAAAAAGATCTAGCATACTTATCTGTGATCCCAAGACATAGTGAATTTACCCAGACAACATACCTCCTTCCTCTGTAAGGAAGAAACAAAACCAGAAACACAACAGAAGTTAAATGTTTGCTCCATGTGTTTATGTGTCACTATTGGAACTATTAGTATTAAATTTCATTCTGGAGGATCATGTTAGCAATACTCCGCTAAGTGGGAAATCTTTAGGATATTTTAAAAAAAGATTATGTTTCCTGAACTTCGGTGCAGAAAGCTGCCAGACAATTCCACCATCACTACTTTGCTTTCTTTACTCACATTTCTGTTTGTAATACTGCATGAGATGGCAGAATTCTCCAGACTATTCAACTTCAGTCTACAGGAGATGAGGATCATATATTTAAACCATTCCCAGTATAAAAAGCTTACTGTAGTTTGTCACAACATATCAAAAGGAATAGTTCTACACACCATAACATGCTGATTAACATATGGAGATTTAGGGGGGAAATAGTTTTTTGTATAGACATGATACATTGTACACATCTCTCCTGTAATCTGAAAAGTCCATGAAAAATTTCTATCAGCTCGTTTTCTGTAATTATTAGAACAGACCCTGGTTTCTGGGAGCTAGAGAGCCTCGTGTATTTTTTATTTATCTCAACAATTTCATAATGAGAAATTACACGTGTTTCCATTGAAAAAAACACGTGTCAAAGCCAATGGAAATTCAACAGACCCTGATAAAATGTTGATCTTCAAAGCATGCATTTGTTAGATCTAAGAGAGTAGCAATGGGCTCACCAGGCTTTTGCTTGGGCTTCAAATTGGCAGGAAGGTCTCCATTAATGGTGACTGTCGCAATGTGTGATGAGCAGTTTGTCAAGCCAGGATCCAGACACAAAGCTGCAGAAAATGTCATGGTTTAGTTATTCTCTGAATCAAGAAACCAGGAACTTAAATATTTAAACCAAAGGCCCTCCCTACTCCTTCCCCTGCACATATCCCTACTCCTTCCCCTGCAGAGTTTTACAACAAGATTTATTGGTTTCATGTTTATATCCTGTCTTTCCTACATAGGAGTTGAAAAGATTAATTCTTCCTTCCACACAAATAATGTTAGCCAGCTGCAGAAGGAAAATCCTGGACTGGAGACTAGTAAGAAATTCCAGGGACGGCATCGAAAGAATGCTGCACAAAAACCTATAGAACCACTGCCTCAACTCATCATATTTGATGATACCAGGCTGCTGGTTGGACCAAGGGTCTTATTCAACATAAGGTAGCTTCTAAGGAGTCACAGATGGCTCTCCTCATACCTACTGGGCTCTACAAATTCAGAATTCACACAGTCAAAGACTCAGGACATTTTGATCAGCAATGATGATGAAGTGACCACGCATTCACAGTTCCTTCTAATTTTCCTGTTCCTTCTATATCTAACTTTTTAGATTGTAAGCCTGAGGGCAGGGAACCGTCTAACTAAAAGGATTGCATGTACAGCGCTGTGTAAATTTACAGCGCTTCATAAATAAAGGTTAATAATAATAATAACTTCATCATTTCAGTAGGAGGGAGGATGATTGGATTTCTCAGTAGCAATATATTGCTGTAAACTATGTTGTTCACGAGCTGTGGTATTCCCTTTCATGGGAGGCTAGATTGATCCTCCCCTCTTCTTTCGCTGGTGGGTAAAGGTCTTTTTACTTAAACAGGGATTTGATGATTAATTAGTTCCAGTAGGGTCTTTTTTATGTGGGGCATGCTGTATTATTCTGTTTTAAATAATTCTATACTTTTTAAATTAGTGGTTTTTTAATTATAATGACTCATCAAAATGTATGTCCAGCATTTATAAGTTTTCTTTTTGCACACATATAAGAGAGGTAGTACCAGCACAGCAGAGACATTTACATTTTACTGCTTGCATGCATTACAATATGTACAATCTAACTCTTGTATGTGCTCCACATTTGGTATTTCCATCAGCAAATAATGTATATAAAGCACTTCGAACATTCCAAAGTGCTGTATAATAAGGATGAAAAGATTTTCCATTCATATAGTGAACACAAAAGACCAAAATTACCTGGAGAGCATTCAACGATGTCTCCTTTGTATCCTGTTTCTTCCTCCAGCTCACGCAAAGCAGCACTTTCTGGGGTTTCGTTTCTGTCAATTAAACCTGCAAAGCAAATAGCATATTTGAACTACTGTTTTCTGTAGCAAAACTATTTGGTGGGTGTGATGACATCAGCAGGGTGCTAGAAAAATAAGAGCTGCATGGGAGGTGCTCCAGTTACTAAAAGGCACAGTTTCTATGCATAAAAATCCAAGTGCCTATATTGTCATTACCACCAGCAAAAAACCCACCATGCAAGATTGCAAAGAAAAGGGACTAGGGAGCCATCTTTAGAATCCTGAAATTCTTTGCTGAACTTGTTGTGCAAGACATTCATACATACTTAAGCCTACAAGGCCAATCCTAGCATTAGACAGAGCAAACTGACTGCCTCAGGGAGCAGATTTAGGATGTCACAGCAAATTCTTGATTTTTTTTTTAATTACAGTTTTACTGCCAGGAAGTGGAAAAGGTTCTTGCAGGTTTTTCTGTCTCATGTGTCAAAATTAATCTAAGGATGGCCCTCAGTTTCATTCAGTGGGAAAAGATAGGTTCTCATGTTCAAAAGAAAATGTATGAGAACCCACTATCAGTGAACCAGTTCTGACAACTGTCCCTAATCCACATGGCCCTGCCTTGTTTTTCTGGCTTGCTTATAGACATGAAGCTAAAATTCTCTGGCTTAGGCATCATATGGAACTTTAGCTTAAAATATGCCAGGATGTTTGTGCCACAGATAACAAAATGGTAAAAAGGGGAAGAAGGGACATTCAGCCACGCTGCTCATTCCATGGTTTATAAGGCCCTAAATGACATCTTGAATCAGGCCATTATCTGTTGAATGATCACATGGGGCTGGAATATGTTCTTATAAATAGCTAGAGGAAAACTCTCCAACAAACCACAAAATGTTTTCCCCTCATTTGGTTGGAAACAGCCATATAATCTTTTCAAATAGGGTTCGGTTGTAAAGTTCTCTAAACACGTGTGTTTATAATCACTTGTCATTAAACATTCAACAGGGCTTTTGGCCTGTTTTTGAGAGCAATCCATTGCAGAAACCAGCAATGGGTCACATGAAAACAAGCCAAGCAAAAACAAGATCAAGCAAACCACTTACCTGCAGGGAACTCCAAGCAATAGACCCCCAATGGAGGCCTAAATTGCTTTACTAAAACAATGCAGTCATAGTGAAGAGTCCTTTGTAACACTGGAATAACAGCAACACCTGCCAATGTGGAGAAGACATTTGCAAAAATGTGGTTTCAGGATGCACTTTACATGGACAAAGTTCAGTTACTCAGTTGTGAGACACGGCACCTTGCTTGCATCCCCACTTTTTTTTTAATTAATTACATTTTGATTCCAACCTTCCTCAATGTGGTTTAAAAGGTTCTTCCTCCACCAACCCATTTCTTCCTCTTAAGAACCTTGTGAAAGAGTGCCTGGACCAAGAATGATTCAGTGAGCTTGAAGAATTAAGAGCAATTTGAACCTGGAACTCCACAATCTCAATCCAGTACTTGAAGCATCCCATTACACTGGCTCTCCATTTAGACAACTTGTTATAAAATTTTTCTAACTTCAAGGAGCACTTTCCAGATCACCTGTGAGAGGTACCAAGGAGTAAGGTATATGTTCTAGAGGATACACAATCAGTCCATGCAGAAAGCTGGGGCTCTCTCACATTACACAATTATAGTGCTATGATTCCACTTTAACTGTCATGGTTCCATTTTATGGAATCCTGGGATTTGTAGTTTAGGGAAGGGTATTTAGAGTTCTCTGCAAGAGAGTTCTAGTGCTTCACCAAACTAAAAGCCTCTGGATTCCATAGGATGTAGCCATGGCAGTAAAAGTTTAATATACTGCTAAAATTGCATACTATGAATGGGCCCCTCTTTGATCTGTTGGTTCTTACCACCTTTCCATTTAAATCATGTAGGTAAGCCCTACTACAGCAATACTTCTCCACTACTGCTTAGGTGGAATTGGTAGACAAGCTATCAGGGAAGCATGTTTGTCATTTATTTTATTTTTATTTATTTATGATATTTATACCCCATCCTTCAGCCCTAATGGCTATCAGAGTGACTATTTACTGCTAGTTCAGTGAGGCACCTGTGAAGAGCTTCCTTGAGGAATACCAGGCTCCTCCTGAACAAACCAGTGCTAGTTTAGAAATTCCACGTGACACTTTCTTAAAGCCAGCTTTAAGAGAATTATGGTAGCATAGTATCTTCACATCATCAAATATGCACTATATTGTGCTGCCATGTATCTTCTTTTCCATGCCCTGATTATAAAAGTGGGGTGGTGACAAAATTGGTTGTTGTTTTTGTTTGTTTTTGCATTAAGAACAGATGCAGAATCTATTTATTTATATGAAACATCTGTACCTCAATTGGCCCCAAAGGGTCCCACAGAAGCTTACAAAGATCAGTTAATAAGACAGCCTTTCCTCTTATGCTTAATGTCTAGAAGGCATAACATAAAAGGAAAAGGGGATAGGGAAGGGAAAGGAAACTCAGGCACCAGTTCTTAAAATTAGCTGTTCTAAAAATGACCAGCGGGAATGGAATCAGTTCCAACAGACGAGAACCCAAAACATAGTGAACTTTCAACAGACCAGATGGGAATGGTCTTACTTGTCTTCCTTCTCTTGTTGCAGTCTGACAAATTGGTGGAAGGAGGAGCTTGATGGACATGGATTCCTAACAGACCTGATGTTGGTTGTGCTGACACATGTTACTGCTCAGTGTTATGAACTTTGGCAGTTACTACATGAAAATGGAAGTATACCACCATCATCTGATTTAGTTCAGTAACTAGAGAATGTATACATTCCAGTAAACACTGAGGTACTCAGGCACTCCAAGGCAACTCTGCCATAGCTCTTTCTAACATCTGTTCTAGCTTTTTAGAGTTTTTTATTTGGAAAAATATTTGGTGACTGAGGGTTTGTTTTTGCACCAATGAATCTGAGATAAGCTTACCATCAGCAGAAATGCTCTCTCTTCTGGTAGTACGCTTTACAGATTCCCACACTCTATTAAAATTGAAGGAATGGAAGAAGATAAATGTCAAATGAGATACAGACATTCCAAAAATGAGATGTTCATGAAGCACTTCAAGTAGACAATCTTTTTCCTGGTTTTTCTTAAATACTTTCTCCTTCACAACAACAACAAAATCTGACACAAGCATAAAGATCTCAAAAGGTAAAATTCCGAGCTCTGTCTCTTTGTTCTCTAACCACAATTAAACCATCAATAATAATAATAATAATAATAATAATAAT